>NC_056729.1:993389188-993421688 GCF_019279795.1 Protopterus annectens
TAAGAAAGTGGTGAAAAAAGGGACACAAAGAGGAAAAGACAGTAGGGAAAATAGGGTGTGCAGGAAGGGTGTAGGAAAGGCCCATTGCTTCCCATTTCTTCTACAGTAACAGCTGTGCATATACACTGAATTTGGAGGTAGATTTGGACACTCAAACCCCTGGGAGGGGGTGAGTATAACAAAAATAAGTTGTGATGCCAGTTAGACCAGATTACACTTGTCCAGTGGAGACGTGTGCAAAATAGACAGCTATTTATGGGGCGAAATTTTTTTTGTAGGAACAGATTGCCCTTTTTTTTTTCAGGTGAGAGTGGGATGTTGGGGATGGGTAATGGGTATATTTGGGGAGGTAGGATGGGTAACTTAACAGGCAAGACAAATGAGACCCATACAGGGGTGGTATATGACACATGTGGGGGTAAACACCTTGATGGGGAGGGGTGTTGGGAAATCAGAAGTCCATGAACCCCCTAGTGGAAACACTGGGATTAAGGTCTTTACCCATAGGCAGTCACCACTGCACCTTCACAGCCCTGAAAGTGTCTGTGCTGGGGGCTGAGTCACAAAGCCAGGCTGACTCTCTAATTGCAACATGCGTCCCTTGAGCTGGCATAGAAGATCACCAAACTGCTGGTTGATCTCTCTACACACCATAACCCTGACCTGGCGATGGGTGACAGATGTCTGTCACGCCCACTCCCGGGGGCCGAGGCCCATCCCCCGAGGCGGTTCCACCTGAAGGTGGTGCAGGACCAACAGGCAGGGAGGTCCTGGTTGGGCCCCAGACATGCTAGTTCCGGTGCCATGACCAGCTGAGGTGGGACAGGTTGGCCCACTGGGACCGGCCTTTCCAAGTGTGCTACAGTGTTTAGATTTCATCATCATATGTAGGTTAGTAATAGTAACCCAGCCACTGGGGCTGCACAAGCCAGTGCATTTCTTTCTGCCGGTCCCAAGCCTGGATAAATGGGGAGGGTTGCGTCAGGAAGGCCATCCAGTGTAAGATTTTGCCAAATCATACATGCGGATAACAGTACAGATATACATACTGGATCGGTTGAGGCCCGGGTGAACAATGACCGCCACCAGTACTGTTGGCCAACAGAGTGCTGGCGGAAATTGGGCTACTGTTGGCCGAAGGAGGGGAAGAGGGGAAAGGCATGCCTGAAGGCAGGTAAAGGCTAGGACTGTGATAGTGAGGGTCAGAACTTTGAATGTTGGCAGTATGACTGGTATAGGGAGAGAGCTAGCTGATATGATGGACAGAAGGAAGGTTGGTATATTGTGTGTGCAAGAGACCAGATGGAAGGGGAGCAAGGCTAAGTGTATCGGAGTTGGGTTCAAATTGTTTTATCATGGTGTGGATGGGAGGAGAAATGGCATAGGGGTTATCCTGAAGGAACAGTATGCTAAGAGTGTTTTGGAGGTGAAAAGAGTGTCGGACAGAGTGATGTTTATGAAGCTGGAAATAGATGGTGTAATGATGAATGTTGTTAGTGCATATGCTCCACAAGTTGGGTGTGCGATGGATGAGAAAAAAAAAAATTTGAAGTGAGTTGGATGAAGTGGTGATGACTGTACCCAAGGGTGAGAGAGTGGTGATTGGAGCAGATTTCAATGGGCATGTGGGTAAAGGGAACAGAGTTAATGAGGAAATGATGGGTAGGTATGGTGTTAAACAAAGGATTGCAGAAGGTCTGATGGTAGTGGATTTTGTGAAAAGGATGGACATGGCTGTGGTGAATACATATTTTAACAAGAGGGAGGAGCATAGGGTGACATACAAGAGTGGAGGAAGATTCACACAGGTGGATTATATCTTATGTAGAAGGGCCAGTCTGAAGGAGATTGGAGATTGTAAAGTGGTGGCAGGGGAAAGTGTAGTTAGACAGCATAGGATGGTGGTTTGTAGGATGACATTGTTGATCAAGAAGAGGAGGAGGAGTGTGAGGGCAGCACCAAGGATCAAATGGTGGAAATTGAAAAAGTGTAATTGTTAGGTGGAGTTCAGGAAAGAGTTAAGACAGGCACTGGATGGCAGTGAAGAGTTACTGAATAATTCAATATAGCACATGCATGGGAACCATTAATATATTTATCAGATAGAAAGGTGCTTGATGTGACATCTGGAAAGAGGAAGGAGGACAAGGTGACCTGGTGGTGGAATGAGGAAGCACAGGAGAGTATACAGAGAAAGAGGTTGGTGAAGAAGTGGGATTATCAGATAGATGAAGAAAGTAGACAGGAGTATAAGGAGATGAGGTGCATGGAAAAGAGTGGTGGCAAAGGCTAAAGATAAGGTGTATGAAGAGTTGTATGAAAGGTTGGACACTAAGGAGGGAGAAAAGGACCTGTACCAATTGGCTAGACAGAGGGACCGAGCTAGTAAAGATGTGCAGCAGGTAAGGGTGATAAAGGATAATGAGGGAAACATACTCACAAGCGAAGAGAGTGTGTTGAGCAGATGGAAAGAGTACTTTGAGGGGCTGATGAATGAAGAGAATGAGAGGGAGAGGGAGAGAAGGTTGGATGATGTGCGGATAGTGAATCTTGAAGTGCAGTGGATTAGCTAGGAGGAAGTAAGGATAGCTATGAAGAGGATGAAGAATGGAAAGGCTGTTTATCCAGATGACATACCTGTGGAAGCATGGAGGTGTTTAGGTGAAATAGCAGTGGAGTTTTTAACTAGATTTTTTATAATGAAATCTTGGAAAGTGAGAGGATGCCTGAGGAATGGAGAAAAAGTGTTTTGGTACTGATTTTTAAGAATAAGGGTGATGTGCAGAGCTGTAGTAAATACAGAGGGACTAAATTGGTCAGTCACAGCATGAAGTTATGGGAATGAGTAGTGGAAGCTAGGTTAAGAAGGGAGGTGATGATTAGTGATCAGCAGTATGGTTTCATGTCAGGAAAGAGCACTACAGATGCGATGTTTGCTCTGAGAGTGTTGATGGAGACGTACAGAGAAGGTCAGAAGGAGTTGCATTGTGTCTTTGTGGACTTATAGAAAGCATATAACAGGGTGCCTAGAGAGGAGTTGTGGTAGTGTATGAGGAAGTCGGGAGAGTCAGAGAAGTAAGTAAGAGTGCTACAGGATATGTACGAGGGAAGTGTGATAGCGGTGAGGTCGTGATGGGAGTGATGGATGCATTTAAGGTGGAGGTGGGATTACATCAAGGATCAACTCTCAGCCCTTTCTTATTTGCAGTGGTGATGGACAGGTTAACAGACGAGATCAGACAGGAGTCCCCATGGACTATGATGTTTGCAGATGACATTGTGATCTGTAGTGAGAAAAGGGAACAGGTGGAGGAGACCCTGGAGAGGTGGAGATATGCTCTAGAAACAAGAGGAATGAAGGTCAGTAGGACTAAGACAGAATGTATGTGTGTGAATGAGAGGGAGGATAGAGGAATGGTGAGGGTGCAGGGAGTAGAGGTGGTGAAGGTGGATGAGTTTAAATACTTGGGATCAACAGTTCAGAGTAATGGTGAGTGTGGAAGAGAGGTGAAGAGCAGAGTACAGGCAGGATGGAGTGGGTGGAGAAAAGTGTCAGGAGTGATTTGTGACAGACGAGTACCAGTAAGAGTGAAAGGGAAGGTCTACAACAGGGTAGTGAGACCAGCTATGTTATATGGTTTGGAGACAGTGGCATTGACAAAAAGGAAGAAGTCAGAGCTGGACATGGCAAGAGTTAAAGATGTTAAGATTTTCACTGGGTGTGACGAGGATGGACAGGATTAGGAATAAGTATATTAGAGGGTCAGCCAAGGTTGGAAGGTTTGGAGACAAGTTTGGACATGTACTGAGGAGGGATGCTGAGTAAATTGGGAAAAAGATGCTAAGGATGAAGCTGCCAGGTTACTGGAAAAAAGAAGGCCAGAGATAAGGTTTATGGATGTGGTGAGAGAGGATATACAGGTGGTTGATATGACACAGCAAGATGCAGAGGACAGGCAGAAATGGAAACAGATGATCCACTGTGGCAATCCCTAAAGGGAGCAGCTGAAAGAAGAAGAAGATGTGGGTTTGTAACAGTCAACACATTCCAGGGATAGGTATAACAGCATGCATATATAGTCCCATTAACCCAGACACCAGATACGGACCAGTTGCATAGCAAACAGAGCACATGCATATATGGGACCACAGTGATGCAGGTACATTAATGGCACCATGCCACCGATGTTGGAATAATTCAATATAGCACATGCATGGGAACCATTAATATATTTATCAGACAATGGGACAGTATCAGAACAAAGATGACATTACATACCAGTTGGGGTGGGTATGTTGATTATTGTTGGAGATATGATGGGGGGGGGAAGATATCAATTAACAACTAGTATATTCCTGCAGTCAGCATTACTTTCCTAGTCAGTGGTGTTACCTGTCCCTTACAAGTCTTACTACACTACCCTATAGCCTTAGTTTAGACAGTGATATGGCTGTTGTCATCATTACACATGGTCTGGTTTACCTGCAGTATACACCTCTTATCTGGTATACCTGTGGAGGGAATGTTTGTTAATACTAACTGTTTCTACACATACTCCCAGATTCTGGGTTGATGTTGTGCACATAGCTATCTAACTCTTTCTGCACAGACTCTGACCATGTGTTGACCACATGCTGGTATACCGGGACATATTTAGAATATTGCCCTCTTCCACCTTTAGTGACCTGACACACACATATTCATGCTTTCCTACACAGTTATATTCTGTAGCACAGTATGGGTGACAGTGATCAGTGATACTTTATTATTCAGAGAAACTGCAACACTCACAATTCCCTACAATACCAGAGTGAACAGTACCAGTACAGGTTATAATGGTCTGTATTTCTCAGCACAGTGTTCGTATCCGACGTACCTGTGGGAGCATTGTTTGTTAGCACTACCTGACTGTTGCCACACAAACTTCCAGATTACACATTAGTATTTTGCACATACATCTCACTCTGTAACTGTACACACTCTGGTCACAGCTTGACAACATGGGAGTATAGATAGGACATACTTGAAATATTACTCTCCTAACAGTTTTGGGGGTTGCTACAGCGACAGGTTTGTTCTCATAGATGTTTGATGATCACTTGTATTCCCTGTTTGCTGGCTGAATATCTGGGATCATCCCACAGACTTAACTGGGGGACAAGCAGCAGATATGGGACCATATACTGAACAGTCTGGCCTCATCTGTACAGTTATGGGGTATGATTCTGTATGCAGCCTACATCCACTCCCAGGATTCAGACCATGGCTATGTCTGCTACAACTTAAACACTGTCCATCACAGCTGTGTCTGCTATATACATATTGCTGTATATCTCCTATCTGCTTTCTGCCTTATTAATCCCCTGTGCTTTTCCATTCTGAACTTGTATTACAACACTCTTATACAGATTTCCTAGACAGTTATATGTTGTAAGACAGTGTGGGTGACAGTGATGTGTAATACCTCATTATGCAGAGCAACTACATCAGTCGCACTGCCATATGATACCAACGTAAACAGTACCACTACTTGGTATCATTCTTGTATTTCTGGGCACATTGTTGGTATCTGACAGACCTGTGGGAGAAATGTTTATTAGCACTACCTGAATGTTACCACACACAGTACCAGATTCCACATTACTATTATGCACATGCATCTCACTCTGTTACTGTACACACTCTGATCATAGCTTGACAAGTCGGGGTGTAAATGGAACATACATGGCTTCTTAGTCTCATAAGGTATTGAGGAGTTGCTAGTGTGCCAGCTTTGTTCTCATAGATGTATGTCAATCAGTTACAATTCCTGTTTGCTGCCTATACATCTGGGATCATCTCACTGATTTCCCAGGGGGACAGGTTGACAGGCAACAGATATGGGCCACTTTACTGGACATTCTGGACATTTCTGTGCAGTTGCGGGGTATGATTCTGTGTGTAGATTACTACCACTGACAGGATTCGAACCATGGCTGTGTGTGCTAAAAAAACAACAGGTCACATTTCAGTTGCATGTGCGATTCAGGTTTTGTTGTCTGCAGTTTCCCTGTTTTATAGTTGTACTAAATGGCCTCTGGGGATTACACCTGTCATATACAGGCATTCCTACAAATTCAATTTATGGTGCACAGTGTGTGTAACAGTGCTTAATACTACAGTACTATTACATGATTGCTAATCTACATTACCATATGATACCAGAGTATACACATGCAGTCCAGCAGTTAGACCCTTATTGTCAGGCTATTACACTTTCATTGACATGCAAATGATATGAGACTCTTCCTGCCATAATCTCTAATGTATGCAGTACTTGCCTTGAACTGTACAGGTTTTATACAGGCAATTAATTTACTACTACGTTTAGTTTTATTTCATATGACAGTAATTGCATGAGTATTACTGACCTGCCTCGTATTGCAACTTCAACAGGCTTCTGACGTGGGCCTCCTGGTTCATGGCCCACTCCATTGTAGCTGTGGGGGACAAAAGAGGAATATTTAGCCATACCTACCCATGATATACCTGAGCTGGCAATTATTACACACATAATGGGGTGATACTTACACATGACTGGAACATCCCCTGCCGCTCTAGCCTCTTGGAGCCACTCTTCCAAGTGGTCCCCCTTACTTCAGTATAGTGATGCCTGACCTGCTCACCAGTTCGGGGTTTGCCCGTGGCACTGGTGAGGTCGCGGGTGAGATGGTCCCAGTCCTCTGCCTTATATTGGGAGCCCTGGTACTGGCCCTGCATCAGTCTCTGATCATGGTCTTTGAGAAGGAGTCCTGCCATGACCTTGGACTCCTGGATGCACCAGTGCTGTGCCTGGAAGCACACACCTTCTCACCTTACTGCCATTGTGCCTGCAAGGGGAAGCTACAACCAGTTATGAGATGTATTCCCGCCTCTTGGGTTTAAGTAGGGCCGATTTCCTGCACTCTTCTGTGATTGGCCGGTTATGAAAAGGCTAAGCTATGGGCAAACCTACTTACCTAGGGTTGGCATTATTTAAAGGGATGTAATACTGAGCACATTGTGTTAGCTGGCCTATACATTGTTTACATCTCCTAAGCTGGTCTGTGCAGTACTTAGCATTGCTTACATTCAGTGGTGGCTGGTGACGTCAAATCAAAGGGGGGGGCTGCAGGAGACAGCTGAATGGGTGGGGGTCAATGTGAAGGGGTGTGGCCAGCTAGAAAAGGGGAGTGGCTATGTTCAAAACCACAAAAACTGTAACTTTAATTAAATATGCTGCCCTGGGTGCCAAACAGTCATTATGAGAGTCCAATTAAGACAAAATGAAGTGTAGAAGAAAAAAGTATTTCAATGCATTGGCTGTATGACAGCTTACTTAATATTTAGATGGAAACAAAAAGGTTGTGAGGCATGAAAAAATAAATTACTTTTTAAATACATTACTGGAATGCCAGTCAAAATGAAGTATAAGTAAAACAAGCAGCATTCAACTCAAACCACTTCTCCTTGCACTGCAGTTCTAATTATAATTTACATTCAGCTTTATTAAAGTACCAAGTAACAGGCTGAAAGTAGCAATCTCTGTGATACCTCCACTTGTAAAAATGTTTCTTATCCAAAAAAGACCTGCTGCTTGACAACAACTATTTACTTCTTTCATGGGGGAAACATGATCAAAGTGAAAAAATGAAAGGCAAACAGGAAACAAGCTCAAGATACATTGCTTAAAGGATTACTGTACAGGTAATGGACCACACATGATAGATTGGCATTCTGATTTGTTTACAGGTAAAGCCTGCAAAGATGACTGCAAGTCTCCAACAAATGTAATGAGCTTCTTAAAATAATGTAATCCTGTCCTTTATTACTAATACCGTCATATGCATTTCAATACCCAAGGCTTATACATTATCTAGTTATGTAAGTATTCTCTGCATGGCAACAACAGAACATTGCAATTCTTTAACAGTATGCTTATTAAAGCTTACTTGCATCTTACAATCTCAGAGAAGCTTACCTAATGGTCATTAAAGCATTGCTACTTAAACACAGAGCAACATGCACTTTCTGAGTAATAATAAGCATAAATCAACAGTATAAAAATATGACAGAAACCAGAACATTCTGCAAAATCAAAGACAGAATAAAAGTAGCACTTGTGTCTACCTTGGATGGAAGGATACTCTGCACATTTACACTCCATAACTGCTCCTTGCCTTGCTTGGACACATCCAGAGTCACTACATAGGGTAGTGGAGTGCAACAAGTATGTCACAATTTGAAATGTCTCTGGCTGACTGTGATGGCTCTGACACATTTGTCATACCTCTCAACCACAGAACAAGAAATATGGACAGAGCCATACATAAAAGTGGGACAAAGGCCCAAAAATAAGGACAATTTTTAAATATTGCTCTTATAAACTTAAAAAGATGCTAGAATAGTAGGTCTTGCATTAGTATGAATTTTCTGAAAGGTATGAAATCTGAAACTCAAATGTCTGCCATTATTTTCTAACTTCAGTCTTTAATAATTTGCCAATAATTTGCCAAAAAACACGATTTTATGAAAAATGGACCAAAAATGTGATGCAAAAACATAAAATAGCCACACAATACAGCTGGGAACCTATCAAAGAAGGGACACTTTTTTAATATTAGTACTGCTAACTTGAGCAGATGACAAAATGAAAGAATCTACATGCATTTCTGAAATAGAAGTAATCTATAACTCTGATTATTACAGTTATTTCTTAATTGTAAGCCCTCCAGATTTTCTTCCAAAATTGCCATTTTGCAGCGGGATTATTAGGGGAAGAACAACATTTTTAGCCAAAATCAGGGACAGTTGAGAGGTTTGGATATGCCTAATTCTATAAAGCAATTTATTTGCACGTACCTCTCAACCTGTTAATGCAGGAAATCTGGACAAGGCCAAATATACTGGGGGAACATATAAACAGTACTATAAATTGTTGTATAAACTGAGACAATTGATAGAATAACAGGACTTGTTTTAGCATGCATTTTACTGAAGGTTATGAAGTCTGTAACTCAGTGTCTGTCATTATTTAGTGGCTTCATTCCTAAATTATTTGCCAGAAACCACACATTTTATGAGGAACAAACCAAAAATAAGAAGGAAAAAATCTATTCATTCTGTGAAAATCTGGACAGTTGAGAGGTATAGTTCAGCTGGGGCTGTCTTTGAGTTTGCTGTCCTTCCCCCTCACAAAATCATGGTCAAATGGAACCTCCCCATGCAGCCATTCCAATGAACCATTACTTGGCTATTTCACACCATTTACCATAAACACTAATGTGCATACTGCTTTACTTCTACAATTATTTGGACTTCATTTGAAAGTTTTATCTTGCATTTTACAGCACAAACACTAAGACATCTGCTAAATAAAGCATTGCAATCTCACAATGAAAACAGACTTAGCATTAAAACTTCTCTGCCCTTGAAACTCACATTAATTGAAACAGCATTGAAACCCACATTCAAAGAAAATACATTTTGCCAGTGGCAGATAAAGATTAACTTTGGTCTGTTTTCAAATCATAGGCCCCTTGCACACAAAACATACATGTGGTCTTTGATACATCTTCCTGATTGTATTAAATTATATTCATTGTACAATATAGTACAGTTGTTAGAGGGCATTTTAAATTTGTTTTGAACATTTTTCCAGTAAACAATGAAACAAAATGCATGCACCAATAATGACAAAATTGCCTAATTCTGAAAATGTTTCCAGTAAACAATGAAACAAAATGCATGCACCAGTAATGACAAAACTGCTCAATTCAGAACATTTGCATCATAAAAATCTACTCAAACTTCTACAGTCCACCAGTATCAGTAAATATGCACAATCTCTGAAGAAGTAAAAGTCATCTAAATAATTCCACATTAAAAAAATCTGTAACTAATGAAGAGGTTGCTGCTAGCAAACAACTTTATATTTCATTGTTTCATCTACAAATAAAGTGCCTGTTGCCCTTGAGGAATAAATTGCCTAAGTTGCATTAAAAAATGATAAGCTAATAATATTGCAGTAGGGAATGGATGGCAAATGAATAACAGGTTCATAGTTACAAGGTATCTTCACCAAAAAGCACTGCAGCATCCACACCCTTTACAATACAGTACAGTATTAGCAATGCATCTACATACTGTTGGAGTAGAACTCACAGCCTTCTGCATCAAAAGCAAGTACACTGCCTAGTGTGCTATTAACAATGCAAGCCAACTTGGCATAAGCAGCACTAAACTTTTGTTCCCCTGCAGCTGTCAGCTTCTTGTAAAATGTACTTGACACTCAGCTGTATCTCTGAAATTTGCAGCACAAGAAATCTGGAAAAAGCCAAACCTTAGGTGGGGGGGGAGGCAAAAGACCAAAAAACATGGACACATTATAAACATTGCTTGTATAATGTTGGAAAGTTGTTAGAATAAAATGCTATGTTACCACCATACATTTTACTGCCAAGTATTGAACCCAGGACCCTGTGCAAAACATTCAGAGTAACATACCACTATGCCAACTCATCCATTTTATGAATGAAAGGAAGACTGAAACTTAAATGGCTACCATTTAGTGAATTCAGTTCTCACCATAGTTGTTAGCATATTAGCACAAAACACCTTAACAAAGCCAATAATGGGAGAATACAGCCCCCAAACATATTCAGTGAGTTCAGTTATCACCATAGCTCTCAACCTTGTCACAAAAAACCTGGATGAAGCAAGTAATGGGGGAATACAGTCCCAAAAACAGAGACAAATTTCAAATATCTGAAGACACCAGAGCAAACCCACACAAACACAGGGAGGACATGCAGACTCCACACAGAAGGCACCCCAGCCAAGAATCAAAACAGGCAACAATGCTACCACTGCACTACTGGCTGTGTTAAGAACATAAATACAGAAACCACAGATTTTATGAGGAACAGAACAGAACAGAACAAATATGAGGCAAAAATCTACAAATTTTTTTACAAATGGTGGTGGGTAGGGAATTCAGGCTCTTGCCACTTCGGCCCAGGGTACAGGGTTCAAGACTTATTCTCTACCCACCACAATGTAGCAACTAGGGCATTTCACACACACACAACCTGAGCCAAACAAGTTGCTAGATCCAATTCCACATTGGACATCTGTTCTAGTAGGAGTTCACACACTTGCTTGACCTATCTGTCCAGTGAAAGCACCAGCCTCATTGTCCTATCCTTCCCTTGAGAGCACCAGCTTCAGCCGGCCTGTGGATGTTGCAGTCTGATCCCTTTCCAGTCTATGCAGTTCTAACTGCATCGACTTCTGGGAAAATTTGGACTTGCATCTTGCCTTCATAATCTGGGCTGCTGGTGGAGACAGTCTGGATTCTGTGCGCATGCTCCAGACTGGTTCACCAGCAGTCTGAATATTGGGAAATGCTGCAAGTGTGTGCGTGATGTTCTGGGACTTGTGGTTGATTTTTATTTTTTCATTCTTGTTATTTTATTTTATTTTTGTTTTATTTTCATGTTTTACAGCTGGGGTGGCTGCAGTCCAATAGCATGACCCCCCCCCGCTTACATTAAACTTTGCCTTATAATTCCTTTTTAACATTGAGTTATCATTCATTATGCCTTATATGTATGCCTGGTATCCATGAATCATATGTACGTGCACTGTATGGGGTCCTTGTGTTTCATTGGGGACTTCAACACTCTATTACAATTACACCTGACTTCTGGCCTTACTGCTGTACTCCGGTTCACATATTTATGTTATCTAGTGTGTTAAGGCACATATGTCTGTATACTGATTCTTTTCACAGGTTCAGTTTGGTTATACTATGGTGAGTACTTGTTTGCTGATACCTCATTATTTTGTAATTCTGTGATGCCTTGGTGGTTAACTGCTGTGACTATGGTGTATAGGGTCCTGATTTTGAGACCTGCATGGCTGTTTATTTTGTTGATGGGCAGAACAAGGGCCATTGGATACAGAGTGATTAAGGCACTTTTGAGCATTTGTAAGTGACTTTGCATGGGTTTGCATAATGGTAAGCACTGCTAACCTGCCGTTACATCTGATTACAGAGAGTTAGCTTCAGAATTGCTTAACGAGTGTAGTCATTGCTTACCACCACACAAATGAGGTTAAACTCGCTTACTACTGCTTAAATATGTTTAATACTGCTTACTAGCGCTTTATTCATTATGACACTGACACCTCACATGTGCATTTACTGCAGTACTCCAGTTCATAAAAATATGTTATTTAGTGGGTTTTGCAACATAAATATTGATCATAACGTGATTTGCCATGGAAAATGGAATGGGTGTAGTGGGACTCGAATCAGGAATGCCTGCTCATAAGGTGAATGCTCTGCCCACTACACTATTGCTATGCTGCTTCATTTGTATATATCTTCCTTTTTATCCTCTTCAGCCATTTAAGCTGCATTAACTGTAGCTAAGCGATGGAAACAACCACACACCTATGGTTAGCTTTAATCGGATTTTTATAAAAAATATATAAAGAGTTTGTTCATTTAATTTATGTATACTATTGCTGTTGTACACAAGGGGGCTGTTGGTAGGGATATGCAGACACCTATGAGCAGTCTCGCTTATTTCTGACCCCTTCCTGCTGTTCTTCATCATGGGGTGTGTATATTCTAAGAGTCCTGCTTTCAGACAAAACCCCTGCACTCTTACACACTCCGTGTAAGATTAGGAGCTCAGGCAGCTCGCCTCATGACTATGCATGGCGCACTGTCATCCTGCTCCTAAACGGCCACCTCCGTGCAGGACTATGCCAGTCCTGCATGAAGCAAGAGTAAATCTGGGGGTTTGACATTGACTTTGAAAGCTCTTCATACCCTTAGGTGGATGAAACTCCCCCAACATCTTGCCAAAGTTCAGCTTATAACAATACATAAAGTCATACAGAAATAATAAGCGCTTACCCTTTTAATCAATATGTATTTTCCAAAAAGAACTCTTAGATCAAAAGACAAACAACTTCTCACCAGAAATAAATCAAATAAATCCCATGGAAAAAGCCTATATTTATTCTCAGTAGCAAAAAAATAGAACTCTTTCAGAAGAACTATTTATAAGCTACCATCTCTAAATGCTCCCTCAAAGAATACCTTACAAACTCTTGGACCTGCTCCTTTGCCAATCCTGGCTGAACTTACTAATGGAGGGTGGCCTACTGGTTAAGGCATTTGCCTTACAAACACAAGGTGCAGGGTTTGAGTCTCACAAGGGATAATTGGCTAGGCTTAAAATGGCTCACAAGGGCAGTTAGCTTAGTACTAATCTATGAACCTATGAACCTATATACTTCACTCACCTCTTTCAACCTAGATCATACTTCATGACCCTCCTGCTCCTCTTCTTTTGTTTTCCAAACTACCTTATCTTATTTAATTCATCTATGCGCACCTTTGCTCTACCTCTTTCCTGTCTACTCACCTACCCTACCTGAAGACACCCTACACTGCACTCTTCTTGTAATCTCCTTCTCTCCATCCTTCTTCCTTCTATAAACGTAACGTGAACACCTCTCTCATACTAAGACATCACTTAATTCCATCTCACAGTCTATAATCATGTAATCCCTGATATCTCTGTAAATATCTTATTAGAATTGTCTCAGGTCTCATTTACCACATGCATTAAATAATTTTACTTCTGAATTTTTCTTTATCCGAAACATGGACCAAAGCTCCAAAGGTGGTGGTGTCCCCATATTCATAAAGGATATGCACACCTCCACACTAGTAGCCCAGCATAACACATCTGAGATACTTCGGGTACAGCTAACATTGGGTAAGATGGTGATCCAGGTCATAGCCTGTTATAGGTCCCCAACCATCTCCCCAGACTCTCATTCCACGTTGCTAAGCACCCTGGAATCTGTCAAGGTCTAAACCAACACTCTCTTACTAGGACTTCTAATACCCCTTCATCAACTGGGAAAACTAATCAGGCACAAATATACTGGCCCAACGCTTCCTGGAATTCATCAGTTCCAATGTCCTAGACCAGCTCATTCTGACCCCCACTAGAGGAAGCAACATCCTTGACCTAGTTATTACTAACATGGGTGACCATTGCTCTACACCAGTAGTCAATCCCTCCCTGGTCAGTTCTGACCATAAACTAACATGGAAATCCAGATCTCACCCACACCCCCCGCAAAAGTAACCACCTTGAAAAACTTCTCCAAAGCTGACTTTGAACTCCTAAAAACAAAGGTGGCTAACTTCTCAGCACCCATACCAATGGAAAATAGCTGCATGACTGCCGAATCATACACCAATGCACTGTACGAACATGTACATAAATTCATGAAACTAGCCATACCCAACAGAACTGAGACGCTCTCCTCCAAAAACGGAAGACAATCTGGTGGTCCCCTGCCATTAATAAATGCTACAACAGAAGGAAGAAACTGTTACAGAAAAAGGTGAAGTCCCAAGACTGGAAAACCTCCCTTATTAGCCTCAACAAAAATATGAGATTCCTTATCAAATCCTCTAAAGCCAGCTATGAAGGCAGAATTGTGGCAGACACTAATCACAAAGACTTCTACAGCTAAATCAAGAACCTCCATGGCAATACCCAGATTTGCTCTGAGGTATTGCACAATGATACCTCCTATACTGAGCCAACAGATATTGTCAACATACTGTCAGACAGATTCAGTGCCAACTTCACAACTCTCTCCCCCCCAAAGGACTAATCACAATGCCAAAAGAATGCCAGGCACCTAGCATTATTGCAGCGGAGATTAAAGCTGCATTGTCTAATGCCAAGAATACAGCTTCCATGGGACCCAATAATATCCCTGGCTTTGTTCTACATGAACTACAAAGTGAAATTGCAACACATCTGTGTGCCCTGTTCAGTCACTGCATCACCTCAGGCTTTGTCCTTACAGAATGGTGCACTGCTACAGTCATCCCTCTTCATAAAGGGGGAGCGACTACAATCCCTGGGAATTATCACCCCATTAGCCTGATGAGTCTGATATGTAAAACTACGGAATGCATCATCATGGACAGGATTAACAACGATATAGGAAATCTCCAAACACTAGACCCCACGCAATTTGGCTTTGTGAAAGGGAGATCATGCCTGCCCAACCTGGTTGACTTCTTTGAGTCAGTCACCAGGGCTGTGGATGAAGGTAAGGTAGTACATACCACCTACCTCGATCTGGCCAAGGCCTTTAATACCATTCCTCACTCAGGAGTTATTGATAAACTCACCAAACTATGCATCAACACCAATATCATTAGGTGGGCTGCAAATAGGCTTATAAACAGAACCCACAGTGTGAAAGTAGCAGACACCAAGTCAGACTGTTGACCAATCATGAGTGGAGTCCCACAGGGATCGGTCCTGTGTTGTTCAGTATATACTTCGCAGAAGTCCAGGCCAACACAAACGCAAACTGGGAGCTATTATTAACTCTCCAAGTGATGCAGAAATCCTACAGAAACGCCTCACTGAGATGAATAACTGGTGTTTAAACCACGGCCTTAAGCTTAATGCCAAAAAAGTGTCATCATATCCTTTGTTAAAAACTCACTTCCCACTAATTACCACATTGATGGGAGCCCACTGAACAGTGAAGGCATTATAAGAGATCTGGGGACGCAGGTTGACAGCAACCTCTCCTTCGACCATCACATTGCCACTGTGGTCAGAAAGTCCTTCTATGTGGCACATCTCATTACCAAGGGTTTTGCATCCAGGAAGAAAGAGGTCATCTCTCTCTACTTTTTCCTTATTAGACCAAGCATCGAGTATAATGCCCCATTTGGCATGTACCTCACTAGACACCTGCAACAGCTGGAGAGGCCACAAAAGTACCTCATGACGAGGATCCTAGGCATTAAACACATGTCCTACATGGACAGACTCAAAAGACTCCTGCTATTCTCTGTCTCATATCATCTACTTAGAGGTGATCTCTGCTTGACTTACAAAGCCATATCTGACCCAGCTCTGTTGGAAATGCAACATCTAAAGAAATCCCAATCCCTCCGCACCACACACTTCAGAGACCTCAACCTCATTACCACAATCAGCAGAACATGCTAGAGGGACAGGTTCCTCACCCAGAGACTGCCCATGCTGTGGAATAGACTTCCCATACATGTCAAGCAGAGCACCTCACTGTCCCTCTTCAAGAGAAATTTAGATGACTGGATGGGTAATAGAAAATTCACCCTTTGGATCTCACCAGTGTGTCTACCTGATAGAGGCACTAAGAACTAACGTTGGGTGGCACAGTGTCATGGCACTTCTATGGGCTTGGCTTGTAAAGACCCCAGGGCCATTAGCCTAGTACACATCTATGAAACTATGAACATATTCTCCAACTCATGTTATTGTTTTTAATCACACTCTACTTTGAAACATGTTCATTGGTTTTCTCATTACAACATTTTTTACTCATGTTTTGCAGTGTAACATGATACTTAGTGATTTAAAATTTTGTATTTCTTGTTTGTAATGTAACGTGATACTTTGTGATTGAAAATATTTGCACTTGGTTTTTGAAATATTGTGATTGTGACACCAGGGAAATACTGCCAATCCAGCAATCTGGAATCTTGTAACTAATTATATGTCACTTGAAAATATTAATATGATTTATATAGAAATGTGACACTGCCAGCCCAGCTATCTGGAATTTTGTAAACAACCATATGTCATTTGTGAATAGTAATATGATTCATATGCTTGTCCTACAAATGTAAGAGAACTGTATGTTATGTACTGAGCTTCAAGGATGTGTCCACAGTGTACCCTACTGGAAAATAACAGAAATATATATATACCTGTGCAAATGTATGGTTTAATAGGAGAAGTTGGAACATACAGAGTTAACTTGCAAAACTTCAAGTAAATAAGTTGAAACTAAAGTATTTTTACGATTATGATATCTCTCAGTAAAGCAGACACAATGTCTAGAGCTAGAGGTTTTCCTATTGTCTTGAAAAAGAAATAATTACTAGGTTTCAAATGTAGAAGTGTTTAATTATTTTACGACTTCCATGTTCGGCAAACTTCTGAAAGATATGTACTTCTAACACAGAGGTGTTAGTCTCTGTTTGCCTGGGAACTGAAGTCAGGTGACAAAGAGTGATGTCATCTGAACTAACTCAGCAGTAATGTTGATTATTAATTTAAGAACTCTCTCAAGGAAAGTCTGTGCATTTTGTAACTTGTCTTGGACCTATATACATCCATTCAGCACTTCTCATCGGCATTTGCCTTGGTAATAGTAAGTAACTAGGGTACAGTCATTTCTCTTAGATATAGATAGGAATATAGTAAAGATTAGTTTAGATGTTTTCTGTATTTATTTGAGACTGTCCTACAATGTTGTTTTAAAATATGTCCTATGATCTTAACTCTGCAGTTACTATATTGAGTATTGTCTTGTTCTTTTATTATTTATTATTAAATGCATTTAAACCTTTTAATTGTGGCTGGTTTGTTTAGAGATATTTAAGCTCAGATACAAGAGTACTTGCACATGCATTTGGTGACACTGTATACGCCACTTTTAAATAGTCTTAGTCTTGGTCACATTTATCATTTGGATTAATAGTAACATTACACAGTAAGATCGGGCACCCTTTGGAAAGAGTCATAGAAGCATTTGATAAGTAGTGTGTGGTGGTAGTCGGTACTACCTTATAGTCTTTGCAGAAGGGAGCATAGCTAGGAAACCTGTGTAAGCCTTTCTCAGGTGTGTGTTTGCATTTGCGTATACATCAAATGTCAAAGTGTATGTGTGTTAGCTACTTGGGCAGGGACATGCAGCACTGGTTGGACAGAGAGGATGCTGAAGGTTTTGGCTTGGCCATTCATTTGAGATCTCAACCCTATAGCTGTGCCAATGGGGAGTCTTATTGAGGATCTGGAGTAAGAGGGAGAAACCAGTCACAGACTGACTGTGGTATCTGTGTACTCTTAAGGGAAATTGTACTTTAATGTGTGTGTACTTGTCATCTTCCAAATGTGTACATCCCTCACTGATGCTAGTGGTGAGGCTCCTTGGTTACAGGGCCAGTGCAGGGGCATCACATATTAATTGTTTGGCAGTGGTGGGATACCCACATCACATATTAATTCGGTGAATGTGGTGAGATAGCCACATCACATATTAATTGGCTTGTAGTGGTGTGGATATTGAATTCCTGTAGCCTGTGTACAGTGGTCACTGAAGGTGTTTGTACTCTCAATCAGCCAAACAATGAACATTCAGAGTTCATATCACAATTATTTTATTTTATTTTTGTTAGTTTAGTTAGTCAGGGAGTGCAGGCAAGGATGTCAGTAGAGGAGTATGGCAAGCTGACAAGGGGCCAGTTGGCTGAGATGTGCCAGGCTAAAGGACCGGTGCATGTCACCCTGACTAAAGCAGACATGATTGCAGCTTTAGTCACAGATACATCATAGAATAGAAACCAGGAGGACAATCAGATTGGCCTTGGTGATGTACAACTCTCAGAAAATGCACAGCTCAACCTTTCCACAGAGGACGTAAAAATTCATCTGGAGTTAAAGAGACTTTAGTTGGAGGCCAAGCGCTTGGAAATAGAAGCACAGCAAGACTGAGACATCTGGAGGCTGAGGAGAATAAGAGGCAGAGACAACATGA
Organism: Protopterus annectens; assembly: GCF_019279795.1. NCBI lineage: Eukaryota > Metazoa > Chordata > Ceratodontiformes > Protopteridae > Protopterus > Protopterus annectens. The sequence goes on from NC_056729.1 coordinate 993,407,868, forward strand.
AAAGTAGATGCTGACTCTTCTCCAGAGACATGGAGGTAATGACAAAGGGAGTAACTGAATCCCAGATGTAACAAAGGTCAGTAAATTATTTTCCACAATTTACAGAGGGGGATAATTTTGATAGTTTCTTTCATATGTTTGAGGGGGTATGTAAATAGTATAATGTTGACCAAGGGCTCTTTGTATGATTCCTGACCCCCTTATTCCATGGTAAAGCTGTAGCTGTTATCTCCAAATTGTCTGATACTGATTGTTTAAATTATAATGTTGCAAAGAACTGTTAGAATGTTTTAAGTTAACACCTGAAGCTTATACGATAAACATTTTTGTGAACATAGATGCAAGGTAAATGAAAAGTGTGTGTGAATATGATGCTGAACTAAGCAATTATTTTTATAGGTGGGTGAGTGGATATCAGGTCACCACTTTTGAAGGGCTTGCAGAACTTTTGATGAGGGAAAAAGCCCTTAGCACTTTGCCTGAAGACATGAGCATCTGGTTAGCTGACAGACAATATAATAATATAGACAGGTTGGGGAAGAAGGGAGACCTATACGTAGAAAGCATGGCATCACTGCACAGGAAATGGACACCCAGTACTGCTCATAGGTCTAAGGGAACCCATGGTGGGCAGCCCAGACTGCCCCAACAGAGTTTGCCAGTAGCAGGGGAAGCCACTAGTCCAGGTACACATCCAAAACCAATGGTTAAATGTTTTAAATGCAATCAATGGGGCCATGTAGCATATAAATGACCATGGAGACAAGGTGGGGAATAAAAGGTGGGAGAGCCAGTAAGTGGGAATGCAAAATGCCAACAGTATGTTGTCTCAAGAAAACAAGGGTACCAAACTACCACAAGATGTTATATTCTATCTTAGTGAATGGGAAAAAGGCCATGACTAAGAGAGGCAGAGCCTCTGACCTAACCGTTGTGAAGCCTGCAATGGTTACAGAGGAGCACTAATTGCTTGGACAGTCTACTCCAGTCAGAGCTTTAGGAAGGACCCCATTCCAAATACCTTTGGCTAGGGTTCACCTTGACTGGGAGGGTGGAAAAGGAAGCCAGCAAGTATGTGTGTTTGAGGATATCCTTGCAGATGTCCTGATAGGGAATGCAGTACCTTGTGAGCATGCAGTTACACTCAATCAAGCTTGGAGACAAGCATATGGGTCTGGTAGCCTGGGGAAGACCCAGCCAGACAGGCACACTTGCAGACAGGACTAGTGAGGTGGTTACTTCAGGGAGGGAGCTACACTGTAGCAGTGAGATGGAAGGTGAGCCACAGCTGTTTATGAGTGCTGATGTTCCCTTGGACAGAGTGACTGCAAGGGCAGAGGTGAGAAGTAGTACCCAGGCTGCAGTGAGGCACCACTGTCAGGGAATACCAGACGTCTTGTGGAAGGGAAGCTGGGAAGGGTTATTAAGAGAGAGTTGAGACAGGCTCAGCTCTCAGACCCTACATTACAAGGCTTGAGGGAAGTAGCTAGTGAGTATACTGGGACAAAGGGTTACTGTATAGGGAGTGGACCCCTGAGGGAGGGCTAGAGGGTGAGAGAATACAACAGCTGTTAGTGCCCAGAGTCTACCATCTGGTGCTTCTAGCCATAGTCCATGATATTCCCTTTGCATGTTATATGGGCATAAAACATACAAAGACATATATTATGCAGAACTTCTATTGGCCTCGGATTTCCAGAGAAGTAACAGGGTACTGCAGGACCTGTGAGCAGTGCCAAAAGGTAGGCCAGGCAGGAGACAAGATGAAAGCTCCTTTCATGCCTTTGCCTGTAATTAAGGAGCCATTTAAGCGAGTAGCTATGGATATTGTGGGGCCTCTGAGTACCCCAAATTCCACAGGGAAAAAGTATATCCTAGTGGTGGTAGATTACGCTACAAGATACCCTAAGGCAGTGGCTCTGTCCTCCATTAAGGCAGAAAAGGAGGCAAATGCTTTTTTAGAGATTTTCAGCAAGGCATGTTTCCCAAAAGAAATATTAACTGACAGAGGTGCCAATTTCTAGTCAGTCCTGCTGGCTTGTCTGTGGAAATACTGTGGGGTGAAGCACCTAAAGACCACCCCCTACCATCCCTAAACTAATGGTCTTGTTGAGAGGTTAATCGCTACACTCAAGTCCATGCTACAGGCATTTGCAGACCATTTTAAGAGAGACTGGGACAAATATTTGCCCCATCTATTGTTTGCTTAAAGAAAGGTTCCCCAGGTATCCACAGTTTTTTCACCCTTTGAGTTACTGTATGGGCATAGGGTGAGGGGACCTCTAGATTTGATTCGAGATGAGTGGGAGGGTGAGTGTGAATCCCACAAGGAGTCTGTTGTGGCATATGTCCTAAACCTCAGGATAAGGCTCAGGGAACTCATGGGCTTGACCCAGGAGAACCTGGCAGAAGCCCAACAGCAGAAAAAGGTCTGGTATGACAGGAATGCTCAAGCTAGAGAGTATGCAGTAGGGGGGCAGGTAATGGTTTTCATTGCTGTCAGACACAACAAGCTGCAGGCAGCTTGCGAAAGACCCATCAAGGTGGTAAGGAAGGTCAGTGATGTTAACTGCATGGTAGAACTGCTAGGCAGGAGGCAGGGGCAGAAATTGCACCATGTTAACATAATGAAACCTTACCATGACAGGGAGGCCCTTGTGCTAAGTATTTGAAATACAAGGCAGGAGGAGTCTGAAGGAGATTGATGGCTACAGGCAGCCAGCCAGGAAAATCACAAATTACTATGGTGGAGCCTAGGGTAGCAGGCATATGAGGCGAAAATGCAGCACAGTACTTGGGTCAGCAATGCCAAAGCAGCCGGAATCTCAAGACATGGAATGGGGTAAGGTATTCTCAGATAGGCTCAACCGTCTCAAGCAACATTTCTCAAGGGTCACTTGAAAAACTAACTTGAGTTTACGGGCAGGGGAGGAATGTGACACCAGGGAAATACTGCCAGTCCAGCTATCTGGAATTTTCTAAATAATTATATGTCACTTGAAAATATTAATATGATTTATATAGAAATGTGACACTGCCAGTCTAGCTATCTTAAATGATCACATGTCATTTGCGAATAATAATATGATCCCTATGCTTGTCCTTCAAATGTAAGAGAACTGTATGTTATATACCGACATTCAAGGATGTGTCCACTGTGTACCTTATTGGAAAAGAACAGAAATGTATATACAAACCTCTCAAGTGTACCTCATTATGAGGAACATACCTCATTTGAGGTCTTGAAACATACATGTTCCTCAAAGTTTCACATTGGAAGGGTCTGTGTTATGAATTTTTTAACTGATATACATGGTAAATAGAAATAAATCATATTAATTCATTAAAAGATCTTTTCAATAAGTAAAACCAGCATATTTTAGGCATCCTGTGACCTTCCTAATTGACACTGTTAGTAAGCTGTTAGTATGTGTTCCACATTTTGCCCATTTGTTCTACATTATGACGGCTGGTGTTCCTCATTTTTGGGATCGAAGGTTGGGAGCTGTGTGTATATAAACTATATACCTGTGCAAATGTATGCTTTAATAGTAGAAGCTAGAACATACAGAGTTAACTTGCAAAACTTCAAATAATAAGTTGAAACTAAAGTATTTTTATAATTGTGATATCTCTAAATGAAGCAGACACAATGTTTAGAGCTAGAGGGTTTTCCTTTTGTCGTGAAACAGAAATAATACTAGGTTTCAAATGTAAAAGTGGTTAATTATTTTACGACTTCCATGCTCTGCAAACTTCTGAGAGACATATACTTCTAACACAGAGGTCTTAGTCTCTGTTAGCCTGGGATCTGAAGTCAGGTGACAAAGAGTGATGTCATCCGAGTTAACCCAGCCGTAATGTTGATTATTAATTTAAGAACTCTCTCAGAGAAAATCTATGCATTTTGTGTTTTGTCTTAGTCCTAGAAATATCCATTCAGCACTTCTTATCTGCATTTGCCTTGGTAATAGTAAGTAACTAGGTAACCTGTGCTAGCCTTTTCCAGGTGTTTGCGTTTGTGTATAAATCAAATCTTGAAGTGTGTGTCAGCTACTTGAGCAAGGACATAAAGCACTGGTTGGACAGAGAGGGTGTCAGAAGTTTTGGCTTGGCCACTCGGCTGAGATCTCAACCCTATAGCTGTGCCAGTGGGGATTCTTATTGGGGACCTGGAGAAAGAGGGAAAAACCAGCCCCAGAATGACTGTGGTCTCTGTGTGCTCTTAAGGGAAATTGTACTTTACTGTGTGTGTACTTGTCATCCTCCCAATGTGTACATCCCTCACTGGTGCTAGTGGTGAGGACTGAGTCTACTTGATTACTGAACCAGTGCAGGGGCTTCACAGTGATTGTGAAGCTTTTATCTCCAGGCCTCCAATGAAAATGGGCACTTTCTAGCACAGTCAGACTTTCCTGGTAAACAAATGTCAACTATATAAAGAAATAATAAATAAATATGTCAGTAATGATGGTAGTATATTCTAACTATAACCTGAGGAATGGAAAGGGTAATATTATACAATGTATTTTAAATACAGGCTACTAAGATGTTAATTAATAAAATGTAGAATAGTGAATGGAAATATAAAAATGAAGTTCTTAGGACTGAAATTGATTATATACGTTTACACAAAGACATAAAAGAAATAACAGAGGAAGTATAGATGGCAGAGTTTTCATATAGAGAGCAATATGAGCCAGAATAAAGAAGACAGCAAAACAATAAAGAAGAAAAAAGGGATACAGAGATTAACTGCATAGTTTAAAAAGGATGATGAAATGATTATATGACAATGAGACCATTTTATAAAATACAGTTATGGGTAACATGTATAAACAGAAGTATAAAACTCTATCTAGAAGTAGAAAAAAGAATTAAAAATGAAAGAAGATAAAATACAAAGATGGTTTTCAAAGGTGTGAGAGAGTGATAGAACAAGGAAGTAAGCAAGGAAGAAGGAAAACTATCGTTTGGGCAGTTTTTCCATCTCTTTCAACTTTCTGGTTTAAAAGCCTGTGTTTGCTCTTGTTTCCTACCTTTCCTGTAACTAGTCTACTCCAGGTACAGATTTGCTGTAACTAGGACTGTTTGTAAGCTTCTGAGCCCCCCAAGCCTTTCTGTGTTGGAAGGAAGCCTTCTAGCTTATCAGTGGGAGTGGTAAGCACTAGGCAGCCTATCTACCACAAGAGGAGTGGTTTCTGGCCTAGAAATTGTAGTTTATTGGTTGTTTAGGCAGTTTTTCCATCTCTTTCAACTTTCTGGATTAAAAGCTCACATTTGCACTTATTTACCACCTTTCCTGTAAGTAGTCCAGTCCAGATACAGATTTGCTGTATCCAGGACTGTTTGTAAGCTTCTGAGCCCCCCAAGCCTTTCTGTGTTGGAGGGAAGCCTTCTAGCTTGTCAGTGGAAGTGGTAAGCACTAGGTAGCCTATCTACCACATGAGGAGTGGTTTCTGACTCAGAAATTGTAGTTTATTGGCTATTTGGGCAGTTTTTTCATCTCTTTCAACTTTCTGGTTAAAAATCTCGGGTTTGCACTGTTTCCGCCTTTCTTATAACTAGCCTAATCAAGGTACAGAAGATTTGCTGTATCCAGGACTGTTTGTAAGCTTCTGAGCAGTGCCAAAGTCCGCGCTTCATTTTTTTCCCTTAGATCTGCTAGTTCTCTCCTCTCCTGCAGTTTTACTAGCTTATTAGTCTAGCACTTTACCAGACTTCTTGTAGCAGTTATTGTAGCAGACAAAGTGCTACCAGCACTAAATATTCTACAAGGAAACAGCTCCAGTATTTATTATTAATGCCCACCCCTCCAGGTCTGTCTAAAGGTCAGTTCCCAGTGCTTTCTCCTATTAACCTGGTGTACTTGGGCATCCTGAGGCAATGTAGCAACTGCATCATGTACACTGACAACCCTCTCCTCTTACCTCCTAACACTCAGACGTGTGAGAGAAGCACTTATATATCCAAATTGGAAGCTACGCACTCTCCAAGACCGGAATTGCTAGTGAAGAGGAGAAGTTCCACACTTGCACCACACCTCATGGAACACATAGCCCTCCAGAACACACACCAGCACTGCCTTCACATAAAACACAAACCACGCACCCACCTTCATAGAGGCTCTCAGTAAAAGTCTACCCAAACAGCAGAGACCTCCAAGGCAAAAATGCACTCAACCACCACAACACAACACTAATCAAGAGACACATAACTCTTGTAAAAAGTGTGCCACTCAATCAAAGCCCCTAAGGCAAAACAGCATGCCCAACACACTAGTCATAAGTGACTAGATAGTGAGGCACACTGATGTCCCACTCACTGGGTTGAATAAGGAGAAAGTAACAGTCAGCTGCCTGTCAGGTGCCAGGGTCCACCACATAATGCATGCACTCAGGTCCCTCAACAACAGGTACAAATATGACTCTGTCATTGCACATGTGGGTGTGAATAACCTGAGGCATACCTCCCTGGACTACATGAAAAGAGAAATGGAGGAGCTCTCGGATTATGTAACCCAAGTAGGTATGACCCTAGCCCTGAGCAGCATCCTACCATCATCCAGAGTGATACCACAGTACAAGGAGAAAATTATTGATTTCAACAATTGGCTAAGTTTCTGGTGTCATTCTAAGGGGATCCAGCATCTGCCTGGGATGACATGATGGACAGACCTCAATGCTTTGCCAGAGATGGCCTGCATCTGTCACCCCTGGGCTTCCAGATACTGGCAAAGGCATTTGCCACCCCCATAGTGCCTTTTTTGGGTGGTGTTCCAAAGACCAAATTACCACCGTAAGAGCTACAAACAAATGTAATCTTAGGGTCATGCTGCTCAAAGCTAGAAGTCTAAATCTCAAAATGCACTTGCTCGAAGCACTCCTTAAAATGAAGAACATCGACATTTGTGCTGTAACAGAAACCTGGCTTAAAGCAGCAGAAAACACCCCTGCACTACCAGGCTATAACTCATTCCACACCTTTCGACCCCAGAACTTGGACCGAAGCTACAAAGGCAGTGGTATTTCCATATTTATTTATTTATTTATTTATTTATTTTACATTTGTTGACCGGGCTAGTCTAACTGGACATAATATCCGTTTTCAGTAGAGGCCCGGGGAGAAAAGCTCCAGTACAGGCAATAAACAAAGATTTATCACGTAAGGCATAATATGAGTAAACAATACAAGGTAGGAAGAAAAAATAAGTTTCAACACAAAACAAATACTAAAAATAGGAGATAAACTTATACTACATACTACTATATTAGACTTATAAAACAGTAACAGTAACACAAAAAAAAGTTACACAGACAGGAAAAAAAAAAAAGGTTTCTGGTAAAAGCCTAGTTCTTAGATAATGACTCTCAAACTCCTGGAAGTTTAGTGAGGAGCTAAGTAAGGGGGATAGGGTGGTAGAACTAGGTGAGTGAGGACATGATTTCAGTCGGGATTTGCACACGGACATATCCATTTTGTTTTGAGATGTTCTTTAATGAGTTTTTTGAAAAGAGAGGTAGAGTTTTGATTAGTTATTTCTTGAGGGAGTTGATTCCAGATTTTACCTATTGAGTTTGCAAGTAATGAATCCCCAGCTTTATTATATGATTTAGGTAGAGATACTAGTAGTTTATTAGCAGAACGGAGTGTGGTTAGGTTTTTATATGGTATAATCAGTTTTGTAAGGCTAGGGGTTACCTCAGGGTAGTAAAGGGTCTTATGAATGATAAGTAGTTGTTGATAGAGTAAGTGGTTATTTAGCTCTAACCAGTCTAGATGTTTGAGGTTAAGACAATGGTGAGTTCTTAGGGGAGTAGCAGTAATGAATCTGGCTATGCTATTGTAGCAGATAGAGAGTTTGGTAATGTTATTTTTGGATAAGTTAGTATAGATAGGTGAGGCATAAAAGGTGGTGGAGATCAGGTGTGTCTGTGCAATGGTTTTTCTAGTTTCTGGGGTAAGAAAGGGTTTAATTCTGTAGAGTGTCCCAATTTTTTTGTTGACATTTTTGATAGTGGTGTTAATGTGTTCATCGTAATTGAGATGGTTATCAATAGTTACACCTAGCAGTCGAGTGGTCTTGTCAGGGTTTATACAGGTTGCATTATTTGAGGAGATAGTAAAGAGAGGAGTGGGAGATTTATGAGTAGGAGTAAAGAGAAGAAGTTTAGTTTTTTTGGGGTTAAGGAGGAGGCAGTGTTGCAAAAACCAATTTTCAACATATTGGAAGACTGTTTGGGTGAGGGACTGGAGGGAGGGAATATTTTTTGCAGTGCAGATTAGCGTTGAGTCATCAGCATATTGAATGCAGGTGGCTTGTGGTATATTCAGATGCAGGTCATTGATAAATAAGGAAAAAAGAAGGGGACCTAGGATTGATCCTTGTGGAACACCAATATTTACTGAGAGTAAGGAAGATAGGTTGTTCTCCCAAAGGACTGCTTGTTGCCTGTTATGGAGATAGCTCCTAAACCACTGTAGAGAGTGTGGGCTAAGAGAATAAAGGTTTAGTTTGTCAAGAAGTATATTGTGGCTAACCATATCAAAGGCTTTAGAAAGATCTATGAAAAGTGCTGAGGAGAAACAATTATTGTTCCTATTATTGTTTGTGGAGTCAGAGAAGGAAAGGAGGGCAGTTGTAGTACTGTGGAATGGTCTAAAACCATGTTGACAGTTAGCTAGAAGTTTGTTTTGTAGAAGGTAGCTAAGCATTTGTTTGTGAACACATCTTTCCATAATCTTGGCTAATGGGGAAAGTAAGGCAATAGGGCGAAAATTTGAGAGTTCAGTTGATGTGCCTCCTTTATGTAGGGGAATTATATGAGATATTTTCCATAAGGTGGGGATTGTTCCTTCAGTGATAGTCCTATTTATCAGTATAGATACAGGATATTTCATAAAGGATGTGCACACCTCCAGACTAGTAGCCCAATATAACACATCAGAGATACTTCAGGTGCAGCTAACATTGGGTAAGACAGCGATTCAGGTCATAGCCTGCTATAGGTCTCCAGCCATGTCCCAAGACTTACACTCCACATTCCTAAGCACCCTGGAGAATATTAGGGTCCAACCTAACACTTTCATACTGGGTGACTTCAACTACCCCTCCATTAACTGGGAAAACTACTCATATATCAATACACTTACCCAACGTTTCCTGGAATTCATTAATTCCAATGACCTGGACCAGCTCGTTCTTACCCCCACTAGAGGTAGCAACATCCTTGATCTGGTCATTACTAACATGGGCGACTCCTCCCTGGTTAGATCCAACCACAAACTAATTATCTTGGAAATCCACATCCCTGCCACCCCCCCCCCCCTCCACCCTCGCAAAGGTAACCACCATGAAAAACTTCTCCAAAGCTAAAGCTGGGCTCCTAAAAACAGAGGTGGCTAACTTCATGGCACCCATGCAAATGGAGACTTGTTACATGACTGCCGAATCATACACCAGTGGACTGCATAAACGCGTATACAAATGCATGGATCTCACCATACCCAATAGAACCAGGGCACTCCCCTCCAAAAAAAGGAAAGCAATCTGGTGGTCCCTTGCCATAAACAAACTTTACAACAGAAGGAGGTAACTGATGCTGAATAATGTGAAGTCCCAAGACTGGAAAAACTTGAGATCCCTCATCAAATCCTCTAAAGCTAGCTATGAAAACAGGATTGCTGCAGATAGTAAAGACAACCACAAGGCCTTCTATATTTATGTAAAGAATCTCCACGGCAATACCCAGATTTGCTTTGAGCTACTGCACAATGGTATCTCCTATACCGAGCCAACAGATATTACCAATATCCTGGCTGACAGATTCAGTGCCAACTTTACCCCCCCCCCAAAGGACCAATCACAAAACCAGTGGATTGCCAGGCACCCAGTATTACTGCTGCACAGCTTAAAACAGCACTGTTCAAGGCCAAGAATACAGCTTCTATGGGACCTGACAATATCCCTGGCTGTGTTCTATATGAACTACAGAGTGAACTGGAACCTCACTTGTGTGCCCTGTTCAGTCACAGCCTGACCTCAGGCTTTGTCCCTACCAAATGGCACACAGCTACAGTCATCCCTATCCACATAGGAAGAGTGATTACAGACCCTCGGAACTATCGCCCCATTAGCCTGACATGTCTGATATGCAAAGCTATGGAACGCATCATCATGGACCTAATAAACAAGGATATAGGGAATCTCCAAACTCTGTATCCCACACAGTTTGGTTTTGTGAAGGGTAGATCATGCCTTCTCAACCTGGTCGACTTCTTTGAGTTAGTCACCAGAACTGTGGATGTGGGCAAGGTGGTTTATACAGCCTACCTTGATCTGGCCAAGGCCTGTGATACCACTCTCCACTCAGGAATAACAGAAAACTCACTAAGCTAGGCATCAACCCACATAACACTAGACAGGTTGCAAACTGGCTCACAAATGGAACCCACAGTGTGAAAGTAGCCGACTCCAAGTCAGACTGCTTACCAGTCATGAGTGGAGTTTCACAGGGTTCGATCCTGGGTCCTCTCCTGTTTGGTATCTTCTTTGAAGTCCAGGCCAATGCAAAGGAACTCTAGCTGACAAAGTTTGCAGACAATTGCAAGTTCGGAGCTATTATTAACTCCCCAAGTGATGTTGACATCCTACAGAAAGGCCTTACTGAGACCAACAGCTGGTGTCAGAACCATGGCCTTAAGCTCAATGCCAAACAATATGTCATCATCTCCATTGGGAAAAATCCAGTTCCCATGAATTACCACATCAATGGTAGTTCACTGAACACAGAAGGTGTTATAAGAGATCTGGGAACACAGGTTGACAGCAACCTCTCTTTTGACCACCACATTGCAACTGTGGTCATAAAGACCTTCTATGTGGCACATCTCATTACTAAGGGTTTTGCATCCAGGAAGAAAGAGGTCATTGTCGCCCTCTACTCTTCCTTCATTAGGCCAGTCATCGAGTACAATGCCCCATTTGACATGTACCTCAGTATACACCTGCAACAACTGGAGAGGCCACAAAAGTACCTCAAAAAGAGGATCCTAGGTCATAAACACTTGTCCTATATGGACAGACTCAAAAAACTCCAACTATTCTCTGTCTCATATCGCCTACTTAGAGGTGATCTCTGCTTGACTTACAAAGCCATGTCTGACCCAGCTCTGTTAGAAATGCTACATCTAAAGAAATCCCAATGCCTCCACATCACACACAAAATTTCGCAAGAAATAAGATAAAGATGCTGAGTTGTGACATTTGGTAACAATGAAAGAATTAGCATAGTTATCTGGAATCTATATTATATCCAGTCAAATGGAAAAAAATAGTTATTACAGATTTCTCATAGTTTCATTTGTGGCTCAAGGCTGAACCTGGTGAAAAGAGGGATAATTTTTAATAAAAAATGAGGTGGTTTGAATTTAAAAAAATTTATTGCTGCAATTAGCGTCTATGACTTTATTTTGGGTAATGAGAATGGTAAACAGACAAAATTAAATGATGCGTAACGTTATATGAAAATATAAAACAATGCATGAGAATAAAAACAGGGAAAAGAAAAAAGGACAGGATGGAAGAAAAAGAATGCAGAAATAAAATAAAACTATGGAATTTAAGCTTAAGCAAGGTTAATGGAGAAATAAATGAATGGCATAATAGGATTTTAGAATTCTTTTGTGTGTGTGTGTGTGTGTGTGTGTGTGTGTGTGTGTGTGTGTGTGTGTGTGTGTGTGTGTGTGACATAAAAAAAGAGTAATAAAAGACAGAAGAAAAAGGGTTAAAAATCTTTACGAAGCAGAGGATTATTTTTGTCAAGAGTTTTATTATACAAGTTACTAGTGAAAGGGAATATGAACTATAAAGTGACAGAGGAAAGAAAATGTGCTGACTGTAGTGAAGAAGCAACAAAACATTGTTTTCTGGATTTCCAAAAGACTGTTGGGAAAAGTTTAAGAATATACAGGGGAAGCATTTAATTTTATAAATATGAATATGACAGTATATGGGAAGTATTATAAAGTAAAGGCATGATACTGATAAACTGGATATAGTACTGCTTGTGACAATATTAGTGCTGTGGAAAAAAAGGTGTGGGAATTTGTTATATAACAAAAATAGAAGAGGATGATGTATTAGCTGAAATAATAAGATGGCTGTTGAAGAATATGTGGGGATATAGAGGACAGATATAAAGAAGAAGAATGAAAGAAGTAGAATTGTTTAGTCAAGATTTTTTGTGCTGTTTGCAAATAATTTTAAGTATAAATGTAAAAATATGAATGTACATACTTGCTTTTACATTTTTATATGGAAATAAATTGAACATAAATGTTAATAACGTGCCTTTACTTTTCTCAGTGTAGGAGAGATACATTCTCAGTGCAGTGGTGGCTAGAAGAAGTGGTGTAATGGAGGAGTGGAGGGTGCAGTGGTAAAAATGTTGGAGACAGGAACAATGGGGTGCAGGAGCAGAAAATTGTTGATATGGAAATTTGTATTAGAGATTCAGAAAGTTTGACAGAAGTTGTGGATTTCACAAATAGACAGTGTTTAACTGGCTTTCATGATACAGAAGATAAGAAAGCTGTGAGAATTATGGAACTGGAAGGAGGTGGTTTGAAAGATGAAGTTTTTATTTAAGTGATAAAGGAGATATAGGAGAGGATTCAATGATTTTGGTGGGGGAGATGGTATACTGTGTATTTGTAAGAGTGTAATACTGCATTTACATTGATCTTGCATAATTTGACTGCAAAATGTCAACAATGCCTATAGCAACACGTTACCATACATGCACAATTTAACATAAAACAAATGGCAAAAAACATACTGGAGGCAGTTCTAGGTGAGAGAGCACATGTCTAATTATCATATGCCTCTACTCCGGACTGCCTCATTAGCATTCAGCATGGCCATGGAGCCAGCTCTATGCAGTGCTGCAAATCTTCATGTTAGAGCATGACGCAGCACCATGTTAGGTCTGGTCCTGAATCCCAAAATGTTCCAATGATGTGTACACAAAGATCTATATGTTGTGGTACCTTTTTGAATTCCATCTCTGTTGTTAGAGCCATGTGCTAAAGCTAAACACAAAAAAATGCAGTATTGGACTCTTTGGAAACCCATGTATCTATTTCATAAATGGCAACACCCCTCCAGAAAGATGCTGTCATTAGAAACCAACACAAACTCATGGGAAATGAACTTTTCTTTGACTATCATTTATTTGCTAACCTCAGGAAATCTTTTTACTTATTCCACCAAGTTACTAAAGACATAACTTCTAGGTCAAAAGACATTATTTTTTTCTTAAGTCCTTCTTCATCAGGATCATACTTGAATATAATGCCCCCTATGTTATGTAACTACCCAAGCATATCATCATCATCATAGGATCATAGGAGATTACTTGGCTATCGAACTGGAGGTCAGTTCAAGCCTAGCTGTTTCATCCCAATGTAATACCATAGATACTCTAGTCAATACCCAAGATTGCATTTATTAATAACTGCCCATGTCCAGGAGGGTTGGGGGCACTAACCCCAGTAAGAATTTATCATCATCAGTCCCCTTTTTTCATCTTCTATATGGGGTCAGGGTATAGTATCAACTGGCGCCATCCCTCGATTCAATGCCATTTTCATATCTTCTTTAACAGTCTTGCCTGACTGCCGCAGGTCTTCTCTCACACAATATGTCTATCTCTTTGCTGGATGCTGTAATTTCTTGCCTTCTTCCTGGATGTTCCAAATCTTCTTCAGTAGATTGTTTTCTGCTTTTTTGCACATGTGCCCAAACCACAGTAATTTGTT
>NC_056729.1:993426688-993436688 GCF_019279795.1 Protopterus annectens
TATACAACAACACCCCATTAATATTTCAAAACGTGCACGCTGATTGGTCAGTGTGCACATTGTAAATCAGACTTATACGAATGGAAAAAGGTCCATTTGCCCAGACTTTTTCCATTAGTATAAGTCTTTTATTTTTTACAGCAATGGAGAATGCAAGATCTCCGTTGCTTTTTAGAAACTGTGTCGCTATGTTAAAGGAGTTAGTGAGACAAAAAATAACGGAGATCTTCCTTTCTCCAATGCTTTTATTAAAGCTGTCTCGCTATGTTAAATGGGTTTAACATAGCAAGACAGCTTGAAAAAAAGCAACAGAGATTCTCCGTTGCTTTTTTTAAAGTGGTCTCTCTATGTTAAACTCCTTTAACATAGCGAGACACTTTGTAAAAAGCAACAGAGATCCTGCTTTCTCCATTGCTTCCACCCACAGCTCTGATATACTGTGTAAGCGTACGCATGTGCAGTACATCAGAACTGCCACAGAATACCAGACAGCTGCAGAAGGGCAGCAAGGAGGCATTATACAATGCCATTATTTAAGAAAAGTAAGTATTTTTTTTCTTAAATAATGTCATTGTATAATAGCAATAACCCACTTCTGGTTGTGGGTAATGCTGGATTTACCCACGGTTATCTTTGTTTGGCCACTCGGGCTTCTCCCTTGTGACCAAACCACAACAACCATGGATAAATCCAGCATTACCCACACCCAGGCGTGAGTTATTGCTTAATTATCAACCAGGGGATAGGTAAAGCCAATCTCCGAATGGGATAGGTTACTTTGAGAGCAAAAAGGGAAATTATCCAGGCTTAAACTAGTATGCAGGGCAGCTAGCCTAGTACATGCCTATGAACCTATGAACTTATAAGACTAAAAGATCAGCAGTCTGATAATGGAAATGCCAATGATATGTTAGGAGAAAATGAAAAGGTGTACAGGCTGAAAAATGGGAGACCAACTTATCAAATGTTTGGTGAAATAGATTAAGAAAATGGACAAATCATACTGTTCATAACAAAAACTAGAACAAAGACCAGGCTGAAGTGTCAAAGAAGTTGTAATTTAATTTCAAAATAAAATGGCTTATTTTAGTTACTACTTGAGTAATATACCATGTCTTAGTATTAATAAACAGGTCCTTTACAGAATCCTGTATTCATTGCCTGTGGAAAAAGTCCTATATCACTCCAATCCACAAAGGCAGCAACTGATAAGATATATCAGACTTTCATCCTATTGTTAAAATATGGGAAAATGCATTCACAACCAACTTCCAAAATACCACCTGCAACACCAACTCCTCACCCCCACGCAACACAGTTTCCCACCTATTCACAGCAAAGCTACTGCTCTTCTCTCCTTTATATGCACCATTATCAACAGAGTGATAGTAAACTTACCTCCCCTTTATTTCTTAGTCTATCCAAAGCATACCTCTCAACCTCTTAGTGCAAGAAATTTGGACAAAGCTTAAAGTAATGGGAGATAAAGATCCAAAATGGAGACAACTTTTAAATATTGCTATTATAAACTGAAAAAAGTAGCTGGAATAACAGGATTTATGTTAGCATACATTTTGTGAATGATATAGTGTCTGAAATTCAAATGTGTGTCATTATTTAGTAACTTCATTCCTAAGTGATTTTTTTTCCAAAGAAGCACAAATTTTATGAGGAACAGATAAAAAAAGAGGCAAACATCTGGAATTCTGTGACAATCTAGACAGTTGTGAAGGATAACCGAAAGCATTTGACCCTGTTTCCCATAACAAACATCTGTCTCGTATGCCCACACATGGGCTCTCAGAATACACTCCTCTGTGGTTCAGCAGTCAACTGACAGGCAGGCAATAATCTGTAAAACTGCTAAGTACTACATCCCCATTCCTGCTTATCACCACAGGTGTACTCCAGGGTTCCATTTTATGTTCTCACTTTTACAATATTTTCATAAATAATCTCCATACCTCTTCAAAACAAACCTCACTTATTCAATACACTGCTGACTTGACTTGACATTGATTAGCTCCTCTGATAACCCTCCCACCTGTATTAAATTATTCAGGAAGCCTTTTATTCTACTTAAAACTGGCTCAAAACTACCCAACTACTACTTAGCCCAAAGAAAACTAAGTTTTGTTTATTATTTCCAAGAAATCTCACAGAAAACAAAATTCATAATCACCTCACTAACTAGCATTGTAATAAACAATGTCTTGCAATCAGAATTATTTGGTATAACCATTGATGACAGTCTTAAATTTGACCTTCATATTCTTAGCACCATTAAAAGACACACACACACACACACACACACACACACACACACACACACACAC
This sequence comes from Protopterus annectens, assembly GCF_019279795.1. Lineage (NCBI taxonomy): Eukaryota > Metazoa > Chordata > Ceratodontiformes > Protopteridae > Protopterus > Protopterus annectens. Next base: position 993,429,025 of record NC_056729.1, read on the forward strand.
ACACACACACACACACACACACACACACACACGCGTGAGCACACACAAAGTGTGCTATATATAAGTAAGCAATATCTCTCTAATCCAATCAAGGTTGCCCTAGCCACTGTCAGCTTACTCCCTACTCCCTACTCTTCTCTGTGGTACACCTATATGTATCAACATTCAATCAACAATCAAGGCCAAACCTGAGCAGTGTTACAATAAAGTTGCATGTTTTGCTGGCAAAAAAAAAAAAAAACATTTCACCCATCACTGCATTGCCCTCAAGGAACTCAACTGCCTGCAGTAGCCCCCTGGCTGTCCCATTCTTATTTTACTTCTCCAAAACTGTGTAATTAATCTATCACTGCTCTCAAACAACAAACAATTTATCTCCGTCTATAACTACATAGCTTATCTATCACTACTCTCAAACCATAAAAAACATATCTCCGTCCATAAACCAAACAAATCGGCAAGCCACTTCTTCTCTCTTATAGTGTGGCAACAATGTGAAATTCACTCTCTACTACTATCAGGGCCTCACCAAATATTCTTACCTTCAAATCCTCACTTAAAATTTATCTGTATAACTCATGTCTGGGCACCTGCTATACTTCAAGCTAACATTTTTTTCCTGTTCATGAGATTCCCAGGACTGATCTACACATTTCCTTCCCTCTGTTTGCAAATCACTCTCAGAATAACCATTACGCACTTATGTAGACACACAGTCTATATTTTTCCAGCTTTTGAACTTCACTTATATTGACTTTCTGTCTGTATTTTTCTACCTTTGTATTTTATTCACATTATTTCCTAATTTTCCCTGTGGCAATCCCTTTCTGTGGCTTCAATTATAGTCAATATTTCCTTTTTAAACTATGTAACCTTATTTTATATGATTTATGTTTCACTTTTCTATCAATTATTATATTTCTAAATGCACGTAAATGAAGATTAACTCCCCAACATCCACTGAAAAAGGTTCGTTGCCCAGTGGAACGTTCCCAGTCAATAAATAAATAAATACATAAATAATGGACCCTCTGTGGTGGAGAGAGCCTCCACTTGCAGCATCAGGCTTCCCAACATCCCTGAGTGGTTAATGTTCCCCCTGTAATGTCCACCCTATCGGGCATGATTGCTTGTTGATACATTTCATATGTATTAAATCAAATACTGGGTACTTTTTAAAGAAGCACATTTTGATCACTGTGTACCAGCATACCTTTTTTATTTAAAAGAAGAAATACTGGAGGGCTAATTTTTTGTGTTAAAGAGCAAAGGGAATCTAGACAGTTTGTTTAAAGCATAAGCATCTGTATTCCTTAATCATATGGTCTTTCAGCATATCCTGGCAAGCTATAGGTGCCTGCTTCTCTCTGATCTCATTTGGAAGACTGTTTCAATATGTTGGGTCAAGTTTTGAGAATAAGTTTTTGCCTCTCAAAGTATCAAAGGGTGTCCTTTTAAGAGATATGTTACTTTTGTTGTGGTGTCTTAATTCCGTTTTTTTTTTTTTTTTGCACTTTTTATCCCCTCTGTCTGTCAGTCATCAACACCCTGCTGGCCAATTGGGCCATTTTTCCCCATCACTGGGTCAAGGGGCCATCATTCAAAAGCCAGCTGGAGTAGTTTGAGGTTATTCCCTATAATTTCTCCATAGATGCATAGTTCTTGGAGTGGAAGGAGAACATGCAATGGGCTGGCCATGCTTGGGCATCCTTCACTTTGAAAAGGACTTTAACATCAATCAACTCTGTCCACTCCATCAAACATGGAAAGAAATGATACTTCATGTGATTGTTCTCTGAGCACTTCCTCCCCTCCTCCAAACAGATTTGGGTGGCATGGTTCCCTTCATTCCTTCTCTTTCCTGCATGGTTCCTGCAGTGTTGGTGCTTCTATTTGAACCATGTTTGCCCATGTTGCAGTAAAGTCTACATTTTGCTATATGTGTGCATTTTTTTCTCCCTTTGTTTACTTTTTGTTTCATTTTATATTCTCTAAATAGCAAAGGTAAACAAATACAGCCATTTGCTTTCTTTTGGTCCCAGTTTCAGAGTAGAATAATATTCTATTTTCTTTTAACAGGCATTATCTGCACATTAACCCCAACCTAGAGAATGTTTGATCTCCATTCAGGATTAAGATGTAGAGTTTGCCCTTTTTTGCATACGAGAGAAAAAACATTGGTACTTCAGAATTTTCTGAACACAGTCCAGTAGTTCAATAGACATGATTACTCATGTTTCCAAACATGGAAATAATAATTTCCGGGGTCAATAGACATAAAATTTGGTAAACTTGTCCTTTTGTCCTTTGGAATAACACTACTTTCTCCCTTTAATATCCAACATCTAACAATTGTCTTTTTAGATTATGCTTGACTGACCCACCTCAACAACTTTTTGCTGCAGGGCAATGTGTTCTCAACAAGAAATGCTACTTCACATAACATGGAGGTGATGGAAACAGTTTTCAGACTTTCACTGCTTTCTGGAAGCAATTTCATCAATGATACTTTCAGATCATATGGCTAGCATAATATAATTAACAAATAAGGAGGACTCACACTCTTTTGACTATCTGAAGGATGCAATGCAAATCTGAACAGGGCAACTGCAATACAACATTTAGATTTCAACTGTGGACATTCCATGTTTACAAAATCATTTAGCAGATGCTTTAATCAGAGTGATAGCTTGATCACATATGTGGAAACTGGATCCAAAAAAATTCAAGATATTGCATTAAAGTGGAGTGCTCAAGAAGTGGAATCATTTACAACAGACAAGACGTCATTCCTCTTTCTTCATAAGATAGAGTGGCAGATAGTTGCTTCCTCCTTTATAAGACTAAATCTTTACTACATGCCCCCCCATTTCATATGACTCAGAAGGTAGCATTCAAGACAAATCTAGACAAGGGTGACTTACACTTGCCCTTTTTTGGCGAAGACTTTCATGGTAAAGTATGTTAATGAGTCACATATCTTTTTCACTATTACCTTGACTATATCCTGGTCCTTACTGATACAACCACATGGCAAAACAGGATGTCTAGCATCAGAACTGTTAAGCTGGTGGACAGAACATTGCAAACAAGATTTCCCTCAACAAGTAATAAATACATTAATGGAAGCTGGGAGCCCTAATACCTAAAATGAAAACATGAACAAGTAAACATTTGTTAGGTCTAGGTCCTTTGGATCCCTCTATCAAGATTAATGAACTATCCGATAAACTTATTTTATTTGTACTTGGTCATTCTTAAGGAAAGGTTATCATTAAAAACAAATCCATCATTCATACCGAGAAATTCACATCAGCAGTGACTGTGACTCTACATACAAAAGCTATTCTCTTAGAATAACATCACCTGATTTTCTGGATGTGCTGAAATAATTCAGATATTATAATGAATTTAGGAAACCTACATCACCTTTTTATCTCAGTCAAGAAAAGGAAAAGACCACCAACTCAATAAGTAGATCCTGTCTGGGTTATTGGCCCTTTTTATTTTGCCTTTTACTATAACAAGTATCATATATTTTACAAGACAGTGTAAGACCACATTAGCATATCTAAATAATGTTTCTCTTAAGATATTTCAGAAGCTGCCACATGGCCTTTCACACATTGATAAAACATTACCTGTTCAAAGCACAGACAAGCAATAGAACAGGTTCTGGTACAACTGTATTAATGGGAATGTTTTAACTGCTCAGAGTTTTTTTACTGTTCACCTCTCATTTAGAGGTGTGCGTTAAAGGCTGCTCAGGAAGCTAGCAAAATATTTTCATTTACTATTGCAAGGACTCCTGTCAGAGAAGACAGTACAGTTATCTGTGTTAAGTAGCATAACAGTAGACATTCAAGGACAGCTCACTGCAACAGTAAAGCTATTCTCTTTCCATACTCTCAAAATATTACTCCACTATTTTATGAGTTTATTACAAGGCTACTCTTTTAATAATTGTAATAATGCTTATCACACAAAATACAATGGTTTATTAAAACCACAATTCCCTATGAAGACCAAAGGTGTTTAAAACAGAAGGTAGGTTCTTGCAATGATGTGTATATATCAAGGCCTCATACAGGAGACGAGTGCCCATGGAATGCTGGTGTAAGATTAGCACTGGCCGTCAAAGGGATAAGGGCACAGCTGATGAAAACTTTGGCCAGAAAAAGAACATAATAAGTGGGCTACCTCAAACATTATGATTTACTGTTGCATTAGCCTTTTTAGAAGATATGTTGCTGTGGCAAGCAAATAATAAAACTGTACTTTTTTCATCATAAATAAAGACACAAATGGGGAAGCAAGCATCAAAGAAACTTACCAAGTGTAAACTAAGCAAAGAAAAAGTTGCATTTAAATAGTGGAGGGAAGACTGTTTTAATTAGGTCTGATGAAGCTAACTTGATGGCAGTGAAAGCACTTACCATTGCTTTAGCATTCTTGTTTCATTAAAGTGTTTGCATTTTACCATGGTGTGCACCCAGTTTCTTTTTATCTGGCTTCAAGTGTAAACTAGCAAAGAAAAAAAATATTGTCACCTCAGAATTGATTTTTACATTGTTGTTTTTCATGGCACATGTACCTATTTTCTTTTTTTTTTTTTCTGGCTGAGATAAGAAAGATTTACAGCATGGAGAAAGACTTACCTTGGATATTTTCCCCATCTAGGTAAATCTTTTTGATACTTGGACCATACTATTGTAGTGTATTTCTGCTAGTGGGCCTCAGTGAATTGTGGTTTTACTGGCAGATTTGCATGGTGATGGGGCAGTTCAGGGAATTTGCTAATTCTGATTGGCAATGTGCTCTCTCACAGAAATACCATCAGCTTTGGATTCACAGTGCTGAGCAATGCAGAGAATCATTTTGCTCTCTAAAATGTCACTGTTCATACTAAGCTAACTGCCCTTGCAAGCCATTTGAAGCCTAGCCAATAACCCTTTGTGAGACTCAAACCCTGCACCTTGTGCTTGCAAGGAAAACACCTTAACCATTAGGCCACCCTCCCAGCCATAGAGGGATAAATGTCTGTAATAAATACCCAGTGCTCACCCATTCAATCCCTTGGAAGTAACCATAGCACAGGAATGCTCACCAAGACATGGAGGTGTATGCTAGTGTGTGTGTGTGTGTGTGTGTGTGTGTGTGTGTGTGTGTGTGTGTGTGTGTGTGTGTGTGTGTGTGTGTGTGTGTGTGTGTGTGTGTCTGGGCATGTCTGTGCATTTATGACTGGGTGTGAATGTGTATTTGTGTGTGACTGACTGGGTGGTCTCACTAGGGAGTTAGCTAGGGAATCGAGAGTCTGGATCTGTCTGTGCGCCCATGTGTTAGTGTGTGTGCATGCATATGTGTGCCTGTGTGTGCATTTGTCCTTCTTTCAAGCGAACGATTAATGCAGGTGATCACACTAGATCAGAAATACACAAAGTCTTATTTGTTTGTTGCCTTTTCACAGGGAATTAAGAAAGGGCCTTATTAAACCATGGGTTGTATTTTTTCCAAAGTCTCTTCCTAATCTACAATTTTGTCTATTTTTTCTAGGTGCGCAATAGTCCCTTCCCTCTATGAATAAGTAAGGCAATGAGTCCAGTTCTATACTTGCTTCTAAAAAGATAGCATTTTTTTACCTTAGCAGAATTGTTATTATTTTCCTTCCTAGAGATTACTCTAATAGTCTTGCATCATATCAACGTGTATTCAGTAGTAAAATAGATTTTCATTTGTGTGTTTTTAGCATCCTCGGGGAGCTTCTTATCCTTAAACAGTATGTAAAAATACATAAGTCAACATATGTCCAGACATTGCCAATGCCCTTAGTGCTTTCAGAAATGTACAGTGGTTCATTTAATGACCCATTCATTACTTACCCAACAAATATTTTGTAAGGCTGGAAGTAGTGATACATTTCTTCACAGACACCATACGAAATCCATTGTAAATTGTTGTGATGCACTCGTTAAATCATTTAGTTGACAACATATGGCAGTAGACAGTATACACAAGTGTGTGTCACTGTGATGTTGTCAGGTGGTTTCATAACATGAGGGATTTACTTATACCCTCGTGAAGACAGTGAAAAAAAGCTGAGAATATTTAAACATATACAGAGTAAACATATTTTACTTGGATAACTCTGACTTAAGAAACCTTTTTCTTGATTACAATGAAAAAACAACTTGACTTTCAGAGTATCTTACTGATTAAAATGGCAACATAACAATACCCAGAGGGAGCAACGTTAATGAGTATAGCTATAGTTTTGTCTTAAAGTCGAACCACTGCAATTTCCTTTGGCTTCTGCTGTCTGCTTATTATATATTTGAGCTATACATAGCACTTCATTTCAGTACACTGCAATTCCTATCTCGCCTTGTTTCACTGTAATGTGTTCACTCCTATCGTATTCTTATTATAGATTCTCAGTTGTATTTGGTCTTGGCAGTCATCAGTTAACACTTTTTTTCAGTAAGTTACTGCTTACAGCTTCTCTTTCATTATAATGTGGTTATTCCCATCATGTTCTTATTACAGAAAATTGTAGTTAGTCATAGACGGTCCATACAGAGATTTAGTCAGCTGTGTCTCATAACAATTTTACTGTTAACAGCGGAGTATATGATCCAGATAGTGAGGAAAAATAAAAAAAGAAAGAAGGAATGAAAGAAAAGATTAGAATTACATGCAGAAACTTGTCTTTGAAAGCTGTGACCAGTGTATACCAACTGTAGATCTAAAACACATGCAGAATACCTGAGTTTATTACTTTATAACAGTTTATGAAAGGGAAGCATTTATTCCATTACTCAAAAATGACATTCAATATCTGTGCTCAGTTTATTTGCAAATCATAAGCCTGTTATATCATCCATTATATAATGACAGGTTTCTGTAATTCAACTTAGAGAATATTTATCCAGCAATGACAAAGAATCATAAATAACATTTAATTATTTTTCAGATTTGACTGTAGCTATAATGTATTCATTTAGCTTCATACTGACAGAACTGTTATTTACCCATAGTTCATTGTAAACAAGAAAGCATGCACTTGTAATATAATTATTTTTGTCAGTAATCATAATGCTGGATTTTTTTTCCAAGTGGCAGAGTGCGTACTATTAGAATCAATGCTTTATTGTCAGGAATTGAAAAGTGGTAACAGTTGGGTTGCTTGGTACATATAAACTTATGTGATTCATCATGTTTCAACAATAATGAAATTCAGTGTTTATTATGAAAACTATTTTCTACATCTGAAGAAATTAATTTTGTGCTATAGCATATGTGATAATTTTCTGAGTTTATTATGGTATGCAGCAAATAAAACATCATTGGTTCGTATTTCAAAAGGAAGAAAAACTTTCCATTGAGAACCGGAGACCATCATAAAATAAAGACTGCAGTACCTTAGAATCATATATATTATCCCATGTGTCATGTTCATGTTTAAGCAAGGTTTTTGAAGATGACCTCCTTTTTTTCCATGGGAGTCTGTTTTATAAATAATGGAATAAGATTAAAAAGATATCTTCTGTGCCAAATAGTTCTATGTAATATAACATAACAAAACATGGAGTAGTTTTCTAATGGTAGTGCCTGGAACATGCTGATTACACTCTGATATTAAGTATCAGAATAGTGTGCAAACTGAC
>NC_056729.1:993441688-993509188 GCF_019279795.1 Protopterus annectens
CTACTAAGTTCAGCTTCCTGACATACCTTTCTAAAATCCTTTGACTTCCCATGTAGGACCCTGTAATCTTAATTAAGCTAAACCATGATGATGCTATAACTGCATTAAACTCCTCTAGTGGTACAATCCTGTCCCTTAGTCTTTTGTTCTAGTCACCTTCTATATCCAGTCTCTGAAAATCTCCAGCTTATTCCATTTGGCCTATAAAAATTTCCAGATCTGCTACACTTCCTTCTCTAAGCCATTTCTTTAACATCAACCTACCATCTTAATCTACCTCTTACTAACTTCTTGCCATCTCACTCTCCCTCACACTAGTATCCTAAACTACCTTACCCCTATGCATTGCACTTTCCTAGCTATGTATAGCCTCTCTTCTCAAATGTCTTTGTCTTCCTCCTCTTAAGCTTCAATTCTTCCAGAAAAGCTATTCTTCCATCTTCCCTAACAAACTTTACCAAACCCTGTTCTCACTTAATAGGACTATTCACTCTTACTGTCATTCCAAGTCTCTGTCTGCCCCCTCCTCCCTCATGCATCTTCCTGCCACTCCTGTGGAGGTAGGCCCTTTGGTCAGTTCCAAAGACCCATCTATGCTCCTCAAGTAACAAAGCTACTGGATGCTACTTTCTGCCCCTGCTGCACTGGCTTTCAGCATGATTAAAACCCTCAACTAATCCTTTCTAATGTGACCCACTGTTAGATATCCCTATGCCATCCTTCCCATCTAGCCAAGTCCTCACCTATGCTTATCTCTTCATATCTTTCTTCTAATATCACAATGATTTATTTAGCACCAGCACCTAACCCAAAATATTACAAATATCATGTATAACAGAGATGCATAACATAAAATGCTAACTTTCCAATATCTTAGCCTTCTGTCCTTTTTTATAGGTTCCCATGAAACCCCTTTTTGTACACAATTATTCCATATTCCCTTAATACTTCTAAATAGTAACATCTCACATTATAAACCCATAACATTACCATTAACTTATATAGTTCCAGTATAAACACATGGAGTAGGAAAGACACACATAGGTTCATAGGTTAATAGGTGTGTACTAGGCTAATAGCCCTGGAGCCTTTACAAGCCTAGCTCATAGAAGTGCCCTGGCACCGTGCCGCCCGACATTAGTTCCCAGTATCACTGGAGTGATCCCTGGGGTGAGCTTTCTATTTCCCATCCACTCATCAAGATTTCTCTTGAAGAGGGCCAGTGAGGTGCTCTGCTTGACATGTATGAGAAGTCTATTCCAGACCATGGGCAGTCTCTGTGCTATGAACCTGTCTCTCCAGCATGTTCTGTTGATTGTGGTAATGAGGTTGAGATCTCTGGAGTGTGTGGTGCGGAGGGATTGGGATTTCTTTAGCTGTAGAATTTCTAACAGAGCTGGGTCAGACATGGCTTTGTAAGTCAAGCAGAGATCGCCTCTTAGTAGATGATATGAGACAGAGAATAGCTGGAGTTTTTGAGTCTGTCCATTTAGGACATGTGTTTAATGTCTAGGATCTTCTTTATGAGATAATTTTGTGGCCTTTCCAGCTGTTGCATGTTTCTAGTGAGGTACATGCCAAATGGAGCATTGTACTCGATGACTGGCCTAATGAGGGAAGAGTAGAGAAAGATGATGACCTCTTTCTTCCTGGATGCAAAACCCTTGGTAATGAGATGTACCACATAGCAGGACTTTCTGACCACAGTGGCAATGTGGTGGTTGAAGGAGAGGTTGCTGACAATCTGTGTCCCCAGATCTCTTATAATGCCTTCAGTGTTCAGTGGGCTCCCATCGATGTGGTAATTAGTGGGAACTGAGTTTTTCCCAAAGGGGATGACAACGCATTTTTTGGCATTAAGTGTAAGGCCATGGTTTTGACACCAGTCATGGTCTCAGTGAGGCCGTTCTGTAGGATGTCTATATCACTTGGGGAGTTAATAATGGCTCCCAGCTTGCAGCTGTCTGTGAACCTGGTCAGCCACAGTCCCTCTTTGTTGGCCTGGACTTCTGAGAAGTAGATGCCAAACAGGAGAAGACCCAGGACTGATCTCTGTCGGACTCCACTCGTGACTGGTCGGCATTCTGACTTGGAGTCTGTTACTTTCACACTGTAGGTTCTATCTGTGAGCCAATTTGCAAACCACCTAGTGATATAGGGGTTGATGCCTAGTTTGGTGAATTTATCAAACATTCCTGAGTGGGGAATGGTATCAAAGGCCTTCACCAGGTCGAAGTAGGCTGTATGAACTGTCTTGTCCTCATCCACAGCTCTGGTGACTGACTAAAAGAAGTCAACCAGGTTGAGCAGGCATGATCTACCTTTCTCAAAACCAAATTGGGTGGGATCTAGAGTTTGGAGATTCCATATATCCTTGTTAATTAGGTCCATGCAGATGCGCTCCATGGCCTTACATATCAGACTCAGCAGGCTAATGGGGCAATAATTCCCAGGGTCTGTAATCACTCCCCCTTTATGGAGAGGGATGACTGTAGCAGTGTGCCATTTGGTAGGGACAAAGCCTGAGGTGAGGCTGTGATTTTATAGGGCACACAGATACAGTGCCAGTTCACTTTGTACTTCATGTAGAACACATCCAGGGATATTGTCAGGTCCCATGGAAGCTGTATTCTTGGCCTTGGACAATGCAGCATTAACCTGTGCTGCAGTAATGCTGGGTGCCTTGCATTCCTCCGGTATCGTGATTGGTCCTTTAGGGGGGGAGAGGGGTAAAGTTGGCACTGAATCTGTCAGCTAGTATGTTGGCAATATCTGTTGGCTCATTATAGGAGGTACCATAGTGCAGTAGCTCAGAGCAAACCTGGGTATTGCCGTGGAGATTCTTGATATAACTATAGAAAGCTTTGTGGTTGTTTTTAGTGTCTGCCGGAATTCTGCCTTCATAGCTGGCTTTAGAGGTTTTGATGAGAGATTTCAATGTTTTGTTGAGGCTAATACGGGAGTTTTTCCAGTCTTGGGACTTCACCATTTTCTGCAACAGTTTTGTCCTTCTGCTGTAGAGTTTATTAATGGCAGGGGGGCTACCAGATTGGCTTCCATTTTTTGGAGGAGAGCATCTTGGTTCTGTTGGGTATGGCTAGTTCCATGCATTTATTTACATGTTCGTACAGTGCTTCGGTGTATGATTTGGCAGTCATGCATCTATTTTCCATTGACATGGGTGCCGTGAAGTTAGCCACCTCTATTTTTAGGACCCCGAAGTCAGCTTTGGAGAAGTTTTTCATGGTGGTTACCTTTGCGAGGGGTGTGGATGAGATGTAGATTTCTATGGTGATTAGTTTGTGGTTGAATCTAACCAGGGAGGAATTGACTATTGGTGTAGAGCAACAGTTGCCCATGTTAGTAATAACCAGGTCAAGGATGTTGCTTCTAGTGGGGGTAAGAATGAGCTGGCCCAGGGCATTGGAATTGATGAATTCTAGGAAGGGTTGGGCCAGTGTATTGGTGCATGAGTAGTTTTCCCAGTTAATAGATGGGTAGTTGAAGTCACCTAGTATGAGAAGTGATACAACTTACAATTATATAAAATGTCCATCAACCAAAGAGACTCACCTATATACATGTAAATACCACAAATGCTTCTTAGATTCAACTTCTTGGTTCCATGAGTCTCATCCTCATGCACATGTTTAACCCATTAACCCTACCTTCATATATAATCTACAGTCATATTACTGCCCTGTCCATTCAGTAACAAGTCCCTCATGTTTCATGGACATACGGTCCACAGTCTAGCTTTTGGCTCCTTTCTGATTATCATTTAAATATTTTCAGTAAATAAATCTAGCATACCTTCAGACTATCACCTACCAGACAGAAAACAGGATCATAGGATCATAGGAGATTACTAGGCTAATGGCTTTGGGGACCTTACAAGCCTAGCCAAGAGTTTATCCCCAGAAAAGTAACCACAATCAGCACCTTTCATCCCTGTCAGTGAGGGACACAGGTGGAACCCCTGGGACAAATTTGTGGTTGCCCATCCACTCATCAAGGCTGCGCTTGAAGCGGATTAGCGATGAACTTTGCTTGGCATGTATGGGGAGTCTATTCTAGAGACGGGGCAGCCTCTGAGAGACAAACCTGTCTCTCCGGCAGGTTTTGTTAATGTCACATATTAGATTTAAGCCTTTCAACTGAGTACTACTCAAGAAGTTAGACTTACAGATATGGAGCATCTCTAGTAGAGCAGGATCTGAGATTGCCTTGTACGTAAGACACAGGTCAACTCTGAGCAAGCTGTATGATACGGAGTAGAGTGATAGTGATTTGAGACTGTCCACATAGGACAGGTATTGGAGGCCATGGATTCTCTTCGTGAGGTATTTCTCTTTTCCAGTTGGTGCAGGTGTTTGGAGAGGTACATAACAAATGGGGCATTGTACTTAATTATTGGCCAATGAGGGTGGAGTACAGAGAAGTAATAACTTCCTTTTTTCTGGATGCAATTCCTTTACTTATGAGATGAACCAAGTAAAAGGATTTTCTGACCACTGCTGCTACATGATGGTCAAATGTGAGATTGTTGTCAACTTGTGTACCCTGGTCTCTCACCACAGGTTGTGTCCTTAGGGGGTTGCCTCTAATGTGGTAATCAGTAGGGGACCTGTTTTTGCTGAATGGTATGATAATACATTTTTTTGCATTTAACTTAAGGCCATGACTTTGGCACCAGTCATTTGTTGCTGTGAGACTTTCATGAAGTATGTTAACATCATTGGGGAGTCAATGACTGCACTCAACTTACAGTCATCCTCAAACCTTGTCAGCCACAGGCTTTTTCTCTTTGGTTGGACCTCTGAGAAGTAAATGTCAAACAATAGGGGTCCCAGGACAGATCCCTGGGGGACACCACTAGTGACAGGTCTGCTATCGGAGGTAGTGGCACTTATTTTGACCTTGTGGGTCCTATCAGTGAGCCAGTTGGTCACCCACCTGATGAGATAGGGATTTACAGCAAGTTTTGTTAGCTTTTCGATGATACCCGAGTGGGGGATTGTGTCAAAGGCTTTGGCCAAGTTAAGGTAAGCTGTGTGTACTGACTTTCCCTCATCCAGTGCCTTAGTGACAATCTCAAAAAAGTCAAGCCAGGTTCAACAGGCAAGATCTTCCGTTGACGAATCCAAACTGGGTGGGTCAAGTGCTTGGAGATTGCCTATGTCCTTGTTTATGAGGTCCCTAATAATACGCTCCATGGCCTTACAGATCAGACTCGTTAAGCTTATGGGCAATAGTTACCAGGGTCAATAGTGGAACCACCTTTGTGCAAAGGGATGACAATGGCAGTTTTCCACTCTGCTGGAATGAAGCCTGTACTTAGGCTATGGCTGAATAGGGTGCTCAATGGCGAGGCTAGTTCTTGATGGAGATGTTGCAGAATACAGCCTGGGATAGTATCAGGTCCCATGGAAGCTGTGTTCTTTGCCTTGGATAGGGCATTTAACACTTGATCTATGGTGATGTGAGGTGCAGGGCAAGTAAGAGGATGTCGAATGAGCCTTTAGGGGGGACAGTGGGGTGAAGTTTGCACTGAACCTATCAGCAAGCAGGTTGGCTACGTCATCAGGATCACTGTAAGTGGCACCATTATGTACTAATTTGGAACAAATCTGGGCTTTACCATGGACATTTCTGGTGTAACTGAAAAAGGTTTTGTGGTTAGCCTTTGTTTCGGAGGCTAGTTTCAATTCATAATTGGCTTTGGAGGGTTTCACTAGTGATCTAATTTGCTTATTGAGGATAAGGAGGGAGTTTTCCAATTGGGAATTTGTGCCTTTTTATCCTTGGACAACAGTTTCTTCCTTTTGTTATAAATCCTGTTGACAGAGGATGTCCACAACATAGGTTTGTGTTTCCTTGAGGAGCAGGTTTTAGTTCTGTTGGGTATGGCTGAGTCCATGCAGTTGCATAGGTGCTTGTATACTGCAATATGTTATATATTTGGATAGTTTGTATTGTTCATCTTCTGTATGCTTTCAAAACATCCTGCATTTTCCCTCTCACACTCTTCAGACCTGTCTGTGTGCATCTCCACTCTCCACGCCTTCATCTCCACATTTTATCTCACCTCTTCTCATCATAATCACCACAACCTCTGCAGAACTTAGAGACAGAAACACAGAAAGAAAAATAAAAGTAAAATGAACGTATAAGTATGACAACATAATGTGCCTAAATCTCTACTCCTTCATCTTACCTGCTGTAACTCTATTCAGTTATGTAGCTTTTCCTACTCCCATACTTCTACTGCAGACTTTCCTTTACCCAATTATGTAACTCACTTCTCTCTTGGTGCCCCCAGTTCTCACTTCTGCCTCATGTGCCTTCTGGTTTCAGGATATAGTTCATAGTTCATATATTAGTACTAGGCTAACTGCCCATGTGGGCCATTTTAAACCTAGCCAACTACCCCATGTGAGAATCAAGCCCTGTACCTTTTGTTTACAACGTAAACACCTTAACCTCTATGCCAACCTTCCACCTCTGCTTTATCTGTTATTACTTCGCATGCCCTCCTCATTCTCAAAGATATCTAAATCACCAAGGTCTCTCCATTCATAGTTCTGTTGATCACCTATCCTTCAACAGGATCTCACCCTTATATTACATGTCTCTTCCTCCAGAGCAACAATCTGACTAACTTTCTCCTTTTCCTTTGCTCTATCACTATAACAATTTTGGCCTCCATTTCAGTTCACCATTTCTTAATGCTGTCTAGTGCAAGTTGTCTCATCTCCACCAGAACTTACAGCACGCTATCCCTCCTCTTTGTGCCATGATTTGCCACGTCTTCTTGCACTCCTCTACAGCCATGAGAATCCATTTGCAGAGGAGTTATTTAGATTTTCCAGACACTACATCCCCATGTTTTTCAGCAAATCTCTGTAAATGTGTACCACTTCTTCTGGTAATTTTTTTGTCTAATTAAATCTCACCTCACTGAATTATATTTAGTATAACAGGTTATGTCCTTTTCACCACTGTTGCCATCTGTTTAAATGCAATGCTCTTGGTATCCCTCGTTTTCTTCTGTAATATATTTTGAATGCGCAATCATCCAGTATATTAACCCTGTAGCCTGTTATCATGAACCCCTGTCTCATAGCAGCCTATTTTATTAGCCACTGTTTTAATCTGAAGCTATAGTATTTCACTAGTAAGTGTCATGGCTGAGAGTCTCTAATAGGAATAATTTCCATCCTGTGTGGCTGTCAATTTAGCAGCCCACATGTCGGGCTGCTTCCATACTTCTCACCCTGCAGACATTGAAAACAGGGACAAAGGCCACTTAAAATAGGCATGAAGAGCTATAAATATTGACATGTCATTAACATGAAATTTAAATACCAAATAGCCCATAACTCTTCCAGTAGGAATCTGGAATACTACTCAGAAACACATTTAAAAAATGGAGAGTGACAAAAATGATAAAAAATACAAGCACGCTATTAAAGTTTCAGTGTAAAATCTGTATATTTTATAAACTGTATTGCAAAAGTAATTGGCTATGTTCATGCCATTCACCAGGCTAATCCATACCAAGTGTATGATGTTTCAAGGTACAGCTAAGTATAAACCGTTTTCCTCAGAATGCTTATAAACCTGTTGATATTTACCTGACAAAACTTAAACCTGTTAAAACAGAAAAAAAAATACATAGACAAATGCTGTAAGAATTGTTAACTGTTTACTGTAGGAATTGTTACTCTCTAACATATTGTATATCAATGCTATATATACACTCTATTTTTTTCTCTCATGTACTGTATTATATTATTGTATTGTGGAGCTTTTCTCCCCGAGCCTCCACTGAAAATGGACCTGTGTCCAGTTGGACTTTCCTGGTAAACAAATGTAAAATAAAATTAAATTAAATTAAAATAATAAAGTCTACGGCATAAGGTAATTTATTTTTACTTCAAGAAAAAAAAAGAAATGCAAGATGTGTGTCCTGTTTCTCTAAATTATTGGTATCACTGGTATATTGGTCATGTAGTATATCATTCTGTGTATTAGACAGCTTAAATGCCGCCAATGTTTAATGTTTACAGCTGACAAAATAATTGCTCACATTCAAATAAGAGGATGCATACTTGATAGGATAGATGAACACATTAAGAATATTTAAAGTGCAAAGAAGGACTAAGATGTGTAATATATTCAATCAGGAGTGTTAACTCAGAACAGGCAGCGCAGAATTCTGCCATATTAAATCTGTATCTCAGCAAAATTCAATGGAATGCATGAGAGTATGGAGAGAACACTAAGGGTTGTTGTGTTTTCATAAACTATCACAGGGTATTACTCTAGTTAATATTTCAGTACATTGGAACCGACTGTGTCTTAAATGCTGTTCTGTAGGTTTGGGTTTATAAGACTCAAAGAAGATGAAAAAAATGAGTATAATTTTTATATTATACCTTTTTCCTTTTCACCCTCTACAAACCCGAAACTTAGAGACCCATAAGTTTAACTAGTCTCACATCAAAGCCATGGAAAGAATTATCACTCAAAAGATCAATAATGACATAAGAAACCTCCAGACACTGGACCAAACCCAATTTTGTTTCATCGAGGACAGGTCATGACTACTCAACTTGGTTAACTTCTTTGAGAAGGTCACCAAAGCAATGGACGAAGGCAAAACTGTTTACACTGCATACCTTGACCTAGCCAAGGCTTTTAAAATAATACCCTACGCAGGCATTGTTGAAAACTCAAGAGTTTAGGTACAAGATCTTATGTCACCCAGTGGATAGCCAGCTTGCCCACAGACAGGACCCAGGAAGTTCAAATTGGGGACGCCACCTCTACAAAGGTGTCCAGTCACAAGTGGAGACCCTCAAGGATTGGTCATTGGGCCACTCCTTTTTGGCATTTACTTCAATGGAATCAAAGTCCATGTCAGTGGCCTCTGGCTGACTAAGTTTGCAGATGATTGCAAATTAGCAGCAGTCAGAGAATCCCCCACTGACACAAATGTTCTCCAGGAAGGACTGACACAGACAAATGACTGGTGTCAGAACAATGAGCTAAAACTAAGTGCCAAAAAATGCAAAATAGTGTCCTCAGGAAGTTATCCACCCCTTGTAACTATCATATTGACAATACACCCCTAACAGATGACCCAGTAGTGATGGAGTCGGGAATACACATAGACAGTAATCTAGCCTTTAACGATCATATGTCTGCAGTAATGAGAAAATCATTCTATGGTGTGTAACTTATAAGCAAAGGTATGGCATCTAGGTTGAAGCAAGTCATTGTTCCACTGTATTCTGCATTTATCAGAGCTATTATTAAGTACAATACCCACTTGGGTTGGGAGGATGGCTTAATGGCTAAGGTGTTTGCCTTACAAACATAAGGTGCAGGGTTTGAGTCTCACAAGGGATAATTGGCTAGGCTTAAAATGGCTTGCAAGGGCAGTTAGCTTAGTACTAAACTATGAACCTATGAACTTTGGTGTGTACCAAAACTAGAACATCTAACAGTTGAAATGTCCACAGAGGTTTCTCACCCAAAAATACAGGGCATAAGTAACATGTCCTCTGCAGACTGCCTCAAGGCCCTATCCCTGTATTCTGTCCCCTACAGGCTGTTGAGGGGAGATCTATGTCCGTCATACAAGAGATTGTCAGACTCCACCTTAATGGAACTTCTACATATCCGCAAAACAAACAGCACCAGAATTATCCACCTTACAGACTTAAACCTCACCTGTGATATAAATAAGACCTGCTGGAAAGACAGGTGTGCATCCCAGAGACTGCCCTTTCTCTAGAACAGGCTCCACATCCTTGTGAAGCAGAGTTCCTCCCTAACCCAATGGGGGACAGGAAATTCATCCCTGGTTTGTCACCTATGTCTCTAATGGGCTCAATCAGCCTGTAAATGGTTCATCTCCCAGCCCCCTGCTTGTAAATGTTTCCTCTTCAAAATCCCTGCTGCTTACACTTATCAAGAGTACAAGAACTTGTCAGATATTTCAGATGCATGGCTAGACTTAAAAAGGTCCTTATGGTCATTAGCCTAGTAAAAACCTATGAATCTATGAGCCTATGAGCCATGTTTGTGTGACCTCACAGTTGATATATTTAGGGTTTGGAGGCTGGAGGCTTAACTACAAAAGAGGGGTGTAGGGGGCTTTCACCCTGCCATAAAACTGCTTAATAATTTTGTGCTGAGTGTCCATAGATGAGAGTGTGATTTTCTAGATGCTTAGATGTTTGTGGATATCTGCTGTGTCAATCAAACAACACAGAATGAATCGTCCTAAATCTGATAACATAGTACCACGTCATTCATGGAGATGGGCTGGCACAGATTTGCTTTCTGTTAAAGAAGCCAGATATATTATATGTTTAGATTACTATTTCTAGGTCCCTAAAAATAAAATGGCAGATGTAGCAACTGCAGGTATGATTATTGCATTTCAGTCTACATGTTCAGGTCAGGTGATACCTAGTGTTGTTACAGATGATACTGATACTGGTAAATAGAACAACAGTTAGGAATTCAGATTTGCTTGTGAGTATGAATTAAGACATGTGACCATTATTACACATTAGCTTCAAAGGCACAGGCAAGTGAAAAGAACTAACTAAACATTGAAAAAATAAATCTTAAGAGAAATAGCAGTAGCTGTTTAGATTGCTTCATAATTTTGGAATGCAGAAATAATCCAGTGCAGGGACTTTGGCTCTCACCAGTTCAGTTATTAATGCCAAGAATGCTAAAAATCAAATCATGTACCTCATCTGTGTTATTGAGGCCCCAAAGCAATGCAACATAATCAAAATATTGAGGAAAATCAGTAAGGAATGAAAAAAATATTTTAAGAGAAATTCAAAGAAACTCTACAGTATTTATGAGCTGGGGGCAAAGGAAGAGTACAAAAGCCATGGGAATATTTGTAGCCTGAGGGTGAAATAGCTGGCAAACCAAATGAATCAGGGTCCTGTGTTATTTGAGATGAAGACGTAAAGCTATACAGGAGGAGTCATGAGCATCTGTAAAAAAGTAAAGTCCAGGGAAGATGGGCAGTCAGAGCTTTCACAAACACTACTGTTGCTGAAAGTAGAAACTTTCATAATGGCAGTCAACAGTTGCAGAGAGTTCTTATTATGTCTAGAAGTAAAACTGCATTGCAGTAAAGAATGTCCCCAAAGGAAAATAAGGTATGTAGACTGAATAGTCCTATTTAATATTTTAGAAGACCATTTATGAAAACAGCCAGATATAAGGACAATTGTAACATAAATTGCAATTCCAAACACTGAACATTGCATGTTTTGATATTAGTAAAAAAATGATTTCTATAAAAACTCACAACATTTTTAATGGAAAGGTTACGATATATTTTTTTAATTCATGGGAGAAACTATTTTATTTTAGAAGTGCGTAAGCGCTGTTAATCTAATTTTAATTTAATGTACTCGCTTGTTAATTGTTTAGCTGAACAGGTCTACCTTAACTTCTTTTAATGCAAGACATTGAAAGAATTCATATGATTAACAAATGGAACATAAATTAATGGAACAGATAGTCACCTTGGAATATTGCTAATGATTACCTTATGACCGAAGGTAGTTCTTTTTTGTTCTCAGAGTTCGAATTACTGCTGGCTTGGTACGAAGTAGCATTTTTTATTATGGAAAATCTAATGCTTTTTCAACATGTAGGAATATCTTTATTAGGCATTTTATGAATCCACATTTATACATATTTACAACATATTATGATTGAAAAATCTTTTTTAATGCCATATATAACAGACAAAGACACATTCTTACCCCTTATTATGCTACCTCTATTTTTATATAATTTGTATACACAACATTTATGTTAATCCACATCATACCACTGGTTATTGTTTAGGAAATGTCCCTTACCGCCTTTTTAGCACAACCAACATTATTGTGTGTGCATTTACCTAGCACATTTATCTACCACTAAAGCAACACATTTGACATACTAACTCTTTTTACTTTTAAACTCTTAAGTTTGTTTGGTAGACTGCCATTGCTCCCCCTTTCTTTGTGATTGTTCAACAACTAATATAGTATCCCGATATATCTTTTCTTCTAGCCATGTCCTTTCAATCTGCTTATATCTTAATTTGATTAGTGACAGAACTATCAAATTCTTCTCAATCTTTTTTATATAGAAAGTCTAGCCTCATATAATTGAAATGATCAGTGTATCATAATGCAAGCTGCTTTAAATAATTTTTTATATTACACTTAGAAAATGGTGGATTAAGCATATGGAGTAAATATCACGTATTCTAATATCTAGCTACAGGAAGTACAAATCACACGGTAATCCAATTTCTAGAAGCATTCAGGGCAGAGACCTCTTGGATCATGATGACATCCCTGGTGTTTGCATTGTATATTAAGCACCCTTGCAAACATCATGTTACATCTACCACACAATACTGGATTTGATTCTTCAGTCTGACACAATACCTTGTTGACTACACAAATCAATTAGATCTACATGCTTGACTAGACCGTGGTTCATACCTACTAGCAGTTGTTTTATTTGTATAATTAGAAGTCTATTTTTTCTGCTTCACCTCCCTGTTTCATATTACTGTCTAGTGTCATTAAATTCATCATATTTCAGCAGTTATCTTCAGTTTCTTGTTCTAAATCTCCCTTGCTCTA
Source organism: Protopterus annectens (assembly GCF_019279795.1). Classification (NCBI taxonomy): domain Eukaryota; kingdom Metazoa; phylum Chordata; order Ceratodontiformes; family Protopteridae; genus Protopterus; species Protopterus annectens. The sequence goes on from NC_056729.1 coordinate 993,454,384, forward strand.
ATCAATCTCAACATGAAGGTCTTTCTAATAATTTATGTCTTAGCCTGGTTAACCTCTGCCACCCACCTCAGATTTTATACATTTGTAATTTACTGGAAAATAATCCTTTTCTCCCACCTCCAGTACTGTAAGTCCCGACTTCACTCGTAGCATTATTCTTTTTATCTTTCTGCTATTTCATAATAGCTAGAATTGGTTGCATCCTTTTCAGCACTCATTTACTTTTTCTCCTTGTCAATGGTTGATTACTTATCACATGGGCTATAGTTGTAAGTGGCTGTACTTGTTTAATCACCAAATGAACAAGCCTTACTAGCCTTTTAACAGTTAATAGATTGACATGTGTCCTTAAGTTATTTGGGGTACCTTCATCTAGATACTGACTATACTATGTAGATACTTTGTAGATAACACATCTTGTTTATGTGCAACACAATAAATTACTTCACTGTGTAAACAAAAGAATCACAATGCTTCACTGTCTGTTAAGAAGATTATAATTGTATTTAATGTGCCTGTTTTCTGTGATGTTCATTTAAGTGTGTTGCATAAGTGAACATTATGTTTGATGTACCTGATGATTAAATGGATGCCTTTCATATATGGTTTAAAAGTTCTGCACATGATCAATGCAAACATGAAAAGCATTTAAAAGAACATTTTCTGAATTCAGATATTTTCCATGTGTGCTTTAAACAGCACTTACATATGCTTTGACTCATTATAGTTTGATGTGCATTATCGGTTCATAGATTCTTAGGTATATACTAGGCTAACAACCAGCAGGTTTTTGTAAGCCTAGCTATGCAATCCAACCCAGTTGTGACCCTATGTATCATGGGTGTTTTTCTTATGAGGGGGTATGTTAGTTAGGAAGTTTCTACAGGTTATGTGGGGGATATGTTAGTTTGGGCACTACTATCTGCCTTTGTTTATCAGAGACATAGGGGTCAGACCTGGAGTGAATTTCTAATTTCCCACCCATTGTTCAAGGTTACACTTAAACAGGGTTAGGGATGGACTCTGCATCATATGGACAGGGAGAATTTTCTGTCAAATGGATTCAAAACCTGCATCACCTGACATCTTTCTTTAAGCTCACTTCACTTACACCTTAGGCCACAGGGATATTTTTTTCCATGAACCACTTTTGAAAATGTGCCTGTCCAGCTGGCATTACAATTACCAAAATAAATAAATAAGCATACAGAATAGTAAATAAAATAAACATTTAACTACTTAGACAGACAGTCTAGCAAGCTGATAGATTAGACAGACATGCAAACAGATAGGTGGATATACTGACTGATGGATAAAAGTGGACTATAAAACAAATTTTCTATATTCATAGTAGAGCACATTTATTGAGCAACAGCATAAACAAATATAATACTATCAGAATGTGATGTATCCTGTCCATGCAGGCTGAAGGCTATTAACAGTGTCATTAGAACTGGATTGGACATCAGAATCAGTGGGATAAGTATATTGTATATCAGTGGTAGGAATCATAACATTTTAACAGGTTATCTTAATGAGCTTAATGTCAGAGTCACTGAGCTGGAATGCAGTAATAGTATAACAATTGAACCATTCATTGGTGGTGAAGGAAGTGCACCTGTTTGCATCTGTGGTTGTGTGTGTGTGTGTGTGTCATACCCCTTAACTTTCCAGATTGTCACAGGAGGTCCAGATTTTTGACTCATATTTTGGTCTGTTTTTCATAAAATTGTGGTTTTCTGGCAAATCACTGGCGGTTTATTGAGAATAAGGGTAGACATTTCAGTTTCAGACTACATATCCTTCAGAAAATTCGTGCTTATACAAAACCCGTTACTCTACCAACTTTCTAAATTTATAAGCTTAATATTTTAAAAATGTCTCTATTTTTGGACATTTGTCTACCCGTTATTTGTGGCTTTGTCCAGATATCTTGTTCTAAGAAGTTGAGAGGTATGATTTGTATGTGTGTGTATGTGTGTGTGTGTGTGTGTGTGTGTGTGTGTGTGTGTGTGTGTGTGTGCGCGTGTGTGCGTGTGTGCGTGTGTGCATGTGTGCGTGTGTGTGTGTGTGTGTGTGTCTATCTGTCTGTTTCCACTTAAGGGGTTATGATTTGTGTGGAATGCCTTAAATGACTCCATGCAATTTTGTCCTCTAGTACTGTGTCTTAAAACACTGATGGGGCAGAGTGTACAGAACAACAATTGCCAGGTTGTTAACTTGAATCACAGCTTACATTTAAATGTAACTAGGGGCTCTCGTGTGCACCAATTTTGTTAGTTATCTATGTAAATCTTCTGTGTTGTCTAAATACCTTAATTTTATCCCCACCCTTCCATAAAAGGTGTGTATGTGTGTTTGTGTCTATAAACATACAGTATATGGGAGTATCTGTAATAAGCAAAACTCCAAAATATTGGAATTTATTTTGTTGACACACTATTGCTGAATCATGCAAAAAACAGTAGACTTCTTTTGCATGACCTGAGGCTGTGCCTTAGAGCATGTGAGTAAGTATATCAATGCTTTTTGTCGATCTTTTGTGGTCAGTATTGTTAATGTAGATCCCATGAGTTCTGCCAGATAAAATCTCCCTGATTAAGCTTTGCCCTTCTGCTCCTTCTTAGTAATGCATGTTAATCCTGTCCCAATGTCCCTAACCCTAACCATGCAGTTTATCTTAAAAAGCATTTTTGCAACACTACCACCATACAAGACAGCTCAGCCAGTCACAATGCACACAAGCAGACACATACACAAACACACACAAACACACATACACACATGCTAAAGCTTTTCCTTTATTTAATCTTTTTCTAACCCTAAAACCCAACACACAACACACAATTACAAATACTAAATCTATCCTCTAACCCTAACCCTAAAACACACATACTCAAACGCAAACTCCCAGAATAACCACAAACTCACTTAACCTTACCAGCCAAAGTGGAAGTCACTCAAATTGCCATTTGCTCAAAATGCTCATCATACAAGTGAAATTACAGTTTTCTTTTTTTTTTCAAATAATTTTTTATTTTCCAAATTATATAATGCTTAACAATACAATTATCAATAAACAAGTATTATAAACCTTTATATAGGGTCTATATTAGAATAGCGAACGCATAAAAAAGCGAATGCTGATTGATCAACCTTATGTAAGCAAAAGCTTACAATCTCAAACTGTCAGATCAGCAATTTTTTTCCTAGGGAAAAAAATCGTTGATCCAAAACACATACCCACAACACAAGCACACCAAACAAACAGAAATCCACACACATACACCTAAAATCTGACACCTAGCCCTACACTAAACTATGCACACACCACTAACTATCCACTTACCTTAACCCAAACCCTAACCCTAAGGTCTGTCACTATTGCGCACTCATCTCACCCGGTCCCTAACCCTAACTCACCTAAACCCACCCTAACCCTCACATCCACACAATCGCACACATACCTAACTCGCGCTCTAACCCTAACTCACCTAACCCACCCTAACACTACAATTCCACACAATCGCACACTTACCTGAATCTGACCCGTAACTTTCCACCACAGCACTGAAAATACCAAAGCAACAGAAATGGACAAACAAATTCTTTCCCTAGGAAAAAAATTGGATTTCTATTGCTTCAATATTTTGAACATTCACTTAAATAAGGTTGATCAATCAGCATTCGCTTGTTTAAGCATTCGCTGATCTAATATAGACCCTTTATATATACTATGTACAATTGACCTGAACACAGGAGGGGGAAAATTAATAAAATATATGAAATTAGTAAAAAAATTTATAATATTCAGTTAATAAAGTATAAAGTTACACATTAATTATTTAGGGTTCATTTTTAATATCTCAATAAGAGTTAAAAATTTTTCCCAAGGATTGTTTATCCATGTTTTAGGTGAAATTCTCGATTCCTTCACCTTGATTTCTAATGTTGCTGTTTCTTCCATCAATCTCAATAATTCTTCCAGAGTAGGTTCTTGTGAAGACTTCCACTTTCTAATTATACATTTCCTTGCCACAGCTAGTATGGCTCAAAGTAGGTATATGTCTTTTTTATTCATTCCAATAGTATCATTAACATTTAAGAGGACTAAAGATTTAGTTAAAATAAAGGTATCTGTGAATATAGCTTGGAGAAAAATAGTAATTTATTCCCAGAATTTTTTTATATTAATACAATCAAAAAATATATGAGACCAATCAGCTTTACAGTTTAAAGAACATCTCCAACAAATGGATTTATCAAGTGAATTGAAGTTGGCTAGTTTGTTAGGTGTAATAAATGACCTGTGAATACATTTCCATGTAAATATTGTCCATACTTGTAAATTGAATGTTAAGTTAACAGAACATAAAATATTTGTTTTCCTCTCAATTGATAGATTAATGTGACATCCTTTTGCTATGAAATTCCAATATCTTGCATTAGGGTTAGTTTTATATGTTATCAATATTTTGTATAATTTTGAAATTAGATTTGTCCAATTATAATTGTCGTAAATAACTTCAGATATTAGACTTATCAAATCTGGACTAGTTTTATAAGGAGAATTAATAATTTTACTATTAGGATCCTTACCATATGATAATATGCTTTGTAGTATCAACCAATCTCCAGATGGAATGTCATAGTTATTCTGAATTTGTTGAATGTCTAATACTACTTGATTCTCTGTATTATGTTGCCAACAAATGAAGTTTTTCCCTCTTTGTAGAGCTAAAGGGTATTATCAAGTGTAGCCAAATCTTAATATCTGTGTTAGTATATATAAATCTTCTGAATAAATTGTAAATATTATTTATATAATTTAAGTTTGTTGGTTTTGTTATATTATATTGAATATTAACAGTCAATATGTGCCACATCCTATTATTTTGTTCACTTAATATACAATTTTAATTATTTTATTTTCATTTAGAAAAAATAATAGTGTGCAATGTTTTCCATGTTGAAGAATAATTAGAATCTATCCAATTAATGATAGCTCTTAATATGGAAGCTTGTATGTATGATTCTAGATCTGGAAGTTTAATTCCACCCATTTCCCAAGATCAACTATGATGTGTATAGGCTACTCTATTTCTTTTTGGATACCAAAGAAAGTTTAATAGAATTTTATTTATTTCTTTCAAGATTTTCTTGCTAGGTACTATAGGAATAGCTTGTGCAATGTAATTAATTTTTGGAAGTATTGTCATTTTTATTATTTGTAATCTGTTTTCATATCTCAAGAACATTTTATTCTAGCTTACTAACGTTGATTCCAAATTATCACATAGTGTTATTCCTAAATATTTTATTATGGGAATTTGTTTTCCTATCACACAATTTGTAGTTAAGGTAAATTCTCTCTTTTTATTCAAATGTATATAATTAGATTTTCCCTTGATAAATCTAAGGCTGGAAATATGATAAAACCTTTCCACTATTTCATCTAGTTTTTGTACTGATTTCTCCTAGACAGATAACGTGAGTAAAACATCCTCAGCAAATAACATATTTTTTTAATTGAATTGACCATATACATCTATGCCTGATATATTAAAGTTGTGGCATACTAATGAGGCAAATAATTCAATTCCTAAGGCAAACAGGATGAGACACATCGGACATCCCTGCTTTGTACCTTTGGTTATTTCAATAGCTTTCAAGGTAAATGGCCCAAGTTTTACATAAGTCAAATTGTTTGAATAAATATTCTTTATTAGCGTAATAAAATTAGTAGGAAATTCAAACAATTCTAAAGCCTTAAAAAGAAAATCCCAGCTCAACGAATCAAAGGCTTTTTCTATATCCAAGGCTACAATTAGAGCTTCTTGGCTGTTTCTGTTTAGAAAATCTATGAGTGTTACAATTCTTTGTATATTGTCATGTGTGTGTCTTTTATAAATTAATCCTGTTTGATCCTCATTATGTGTGTCAATGATTTTTTTAATTCTACTAACTAATATTGACATGAAAATTTTATAATCATTGTTAAGTAAATATATTGGCCTATAATATTTACACTGTAAAGGGTCTTTGTTTTCCTTTATAATGGGTGCAATTAAGGAGTATCTCCATAAAATTGGAGTTGTGTTTTGTGCTAGAATTTCATTCAAAGTTTTGTGAAACAATGATATTACTGAAGATGAAAATATCTTATACAATTCATTAATTATTCCATCAATTCCCGGTGTTTTATTACTTTTACTTTCCTTGATTTTTTGAGTAATGTTTTTTTAGAGATATTTGTTCTTAAATGTCTAACTGTAGCTTTTCTGGTATTGCCTTTACCTTTACTAATTTCAGGTCTAAGTATGATGTATTAGTTATATGTGAAGTATCATTATAATGGTCAGAGAAATAATGTTTAAATGCATATCTAGTATATAATTTATATCTGAAACCTTTTTGTTTTTTTTTCCTTCCTTCATGTATAATACTTGTAATATTATTTTCAACCGAATGTTTTTTTAATCTTATTGCTAGATTATGCATATGTTTGGGTGATAGGTTCATAGGTTCATAGGGAAGCACTAGGCTATCTGCCCAAGGGCATCTATAAGCCTAGCCAGAATGTGTTGGCTTTTGTCACCCCCTTAGATTAGATCCCTGTGCCTTGGTCCAGCAGAGCCATTAGTTCCCTGTGCCTCTGTCCAGCAGAGCCACTGCAGTGATCCCCGGGGTGAATTTTCTGTTTCCCATCCACTTGTCAAGGTTTCTTTTGAAGACTGTTAGTGAGGGGATCTGCCTAATGTAGATTGGAATCTTGTTCCAAAGCATGGGGAGTCTCTAGGACAGGACTCTATCCCTCCAGCACATCCTATTTATTGTTGTGGTGAGGTTTAGATCCCTAGAGTGTGTGGCTCTTGGGGATTTATTGTTTTTTTTAGGTGGAGCATGTCCATCAATTCTGGGTTGGACATGGCCTTGTATATAAGGCAGAGATCACCTCTGAGTAAGCGGTATGCAACCAAGTACAGCTGGAGTTTCTTCAGTCGGCTGCATAAGGCATATGTTTGAGGCCAGTAATCCTCTTGGTGAGGTACCTCTGTGGTCTTTCCAGCTGTTGCAGGTGTCTTGTAAGGTACATCTCAAATGGGGTGTTGTACTCTATGATGGGTCTGATGAGTGATGAGAAGAGGGGCACAATAACCTCTTTTGTTCTGGATGCGAACCCTTTTGTGATTAGGTGGGCCACATAGAAGGATTTTCTAACCACCTTGGCAATACGATTATCAAAGGAGAGATTACTATCTACTTGGGTCCCCAGATCCCTTATTATATTTTCTGTATTTAGGAGACTACCACGTATGTGGTAGTTCATGGGTACTTTTTTTTTCCCAATGGGATGACTATGCACTTTTTGGCATTTAGCTTGTGGCCATGATTTTGACACCAGGTGTCCATCTCAGTGAGACCCTTCTGGAGGTTGGCTGTATCAGCTGGAGAGTAAATTATGGACCCCAGTTTGCAGTCGTCTGCAAACTTGGTCAGCCATAGTCCTCCTGTGCTTGCCTGTACATCTGAGAAGTATATACCAAACAGGAGGGGTCCCAAGACTGAGCCCTGGGGGACGCCACTTGTAACTGGTTTAGAGTCAGACCTAGAGCCTGCAACACTCACCACGTGGGTTCTATCCCTGAGCCAATTGGCAACCCATCTCATGATGTAGGGGTTTATGTTCAGGCTAGTGAGCTTGTCTATAACACCAGAATGGGGAATGGTGTCAAAAGCCTTTGCGAGGTCTAGGTAGGCTGTGTGGACCTCCTTTCCCTCAACTAAAGCCTTGGTAACTGTCTCAAAGAAGTCCACCAGGATTAGGAGGCATGATCTGCCCTTAACAAAGCCAAACTGGGTAGGGTCCAATGTTTGAAGGTTCACAATGGCTCTGTTAATGAATTCCATGATGATGCGCTCCATAGCCTTGCAGACCAGGCTAGTTAGGCAGGCTTATAGGGCGATAGTTCCCGGGGTCCATTGTGGCTCTACCTTTGTGGAGCAGGATAACTGTTGCTGTGCACCACTCTACGGGTACATAGCCTGTAGAGAGGCTGAGTTTGAACAGTGTGTTTAGGTGAGGGGGTTTGTTCATTTTGAAGCTCATGTAAGACACAGCCTGGGACACCTTCTGGTCCCATTGAAGCTGTATTTTTGGCTTTGGATAGGGCTGTTTTAACCTGTGTGTCAGTGATTGCCAGGGCACTACATTCGTTTAGTATGGTTATGGGTCCTTTAGGGGGTGAGAGGAGAGTGAAGTTTGCACTAAACCTGTCTGCCAGAATGTTGGTAATATCAGTCAGTTTAGTGTATTTTGTGCCATTCTACACTAACACAGAGCAGATCTGAGAGTTTCCACTTAGGTTCTTGATATAGCTAAAGAATACTTTGTGGTTATCTTTGGAGTCCTTGGCAATTTATCTTTCAAAGCTAGCCTTGGATGATTTTATGAGGGATCGTAGTTTCTGATACTGATCAGGGTTTTCTTTCCTTCTTGGGATTTTACTCTTTTATGCACTAGTTTCCTCCTTCTATTGTACAGCTTATTTATGGCAGGGTTCCACCAGACTGGTTTCCTTTTCTTGGAGGAGTGAGTCTTGGTTTTGCTTGGGATAGCACGATCCATGCATTCTTGCAGGTGCTCATAGAGTGCCTTTGTAAGGGATTTAGCAGCTTGGACATCGTTATTCTTTAGCATGGGGGCTGTGAACCTTTCCACCTCAGTCTTAAGTAATGTGAAGTTTGCTTTTGAAAGGTTTTTCACTGTGGTTTCCTTGATTGGGGGTGGGGGCAGAATGTGGATATCCAGAGTGATTAGTCTATGGTCTGATCTAACCAGTGAGGGTTTGACCTCGGGTGTAGAGCACCTGTCACCCATGTTGGTGATGACCAGATCCAATATGTTGTCATCTCTGGTGGGGGTGTTGACCAGTTGATCCAGGGTGTTTGAGTTTATAAATTCTAGGAAGCATTGGGCAAGGGAGTAAGTACTTGTGTAGTTCTCCTAGTTAATGTTTGGGTAATTGAAATCACCCAATATTAGGGCATTTGGTAGGACCTTCATATTTTCCAGTGTCTCCAGAAACGCGGAATGGGGGTCCTGGGTCATCGTGGGTGATCTGTAGCAAGCTACAATTTGAATTGCAGTTTTGCCCATTGTTAGTTGCACATGGATGATCTCTGAGGCATTGTGCTGTGCCACTAACCAAGAGGTGTGGGTATCCTTGATGAATATGGATGCACCTCCACCTTTTGTGTTTTGGTCTGGGTTCTCTGGCCAAAAAGTATGGTATGAGTTATAGCCTGGTAGTGCTGGGGTGCTCTCTGGAGCCTTAAACCAGGTTTCTGTTACTGCACATATATCGATGTTCTCCATACTGAGGAGTGCCTCGAGTGCATGCATTCTGAGGTTTAGACTTTTGGCATTGAGTAGCATTACCCTCAGTTTTTGGTTACTTGTGCTATTTATGGTGGTGGGTTTGTCTTTTGAGCCTTCCCTAAAAAAGGCACTATGGGGGCGGCAAAAGCCTTGGCCAGTATTCGAAAGCATAAGGATGACAAGTGCAAGCCATCTCTTGTGAAACAATGTGGCTTATCAAGCAAGTCATCCCAGGTGGCAGATACTGGATCCCCTTTGAATGACACCAGAAACTTAGCCAATTGTTGAAATTGATCATTTTTTCTTTATACTGTGGCATCATTTTTAGTGAGGGCAGGATGCTACTCAGGGTCAAGTCATACCGGCTTGGGCTACATGATCAGAGAGCTCTTCCATGTCTCTTTTCATGTAGTCCAGAGAGGTACGTCTCAGGTCATTCACACCAATGTGGACAATGATAGAGTCGTATTTGCATAGGAACTAAGTTTTAACCTTTCTACAGTTATATTAGTTTTGTGAGATAGGATTTCATTATATCTTTTGTTTAAGTCTTCCAATGCTTTTTATAACTATTTTGTGTGTAAGTAGATGAATTAATAGTGAGATCTGTAATTTGTTTTTGAATGTTACATAATTCTGATTCCCACTCTTTTAGGTTGTTTTTATACCATGAAAGAATTTTTCCATTTAGATAGGCTTTCAAGGTATCCCAAAGATTAATTACATTTATTTCAGTAGTGTAGTTTATATCTAAAAAGAATTGTACTTCTGAATCTAACCAAGGTTTAAATTGTTTTAATTTTGTAATGTAAGCTGGAATTCTTGACACAAAAATTAATTTCTTATAATCTGTATTTATTTTGAGAATTCATGAATTATGGTCTGAAAAGGGACAAGGGATTATGGAAAATTTTATCATTATTGAATTTAGCTCTTGAGATATGAAGATTTTATCAATTCTTGTATGTATCCCAAATCTGTGGTCTTGGTGTGAAAATAATAATGAATTGTTCTCCTTATAACTAAATGTATCAATTAGATTTAAACTATCTTCCCATTTCTTAAGTAGCTTCCCTATAGAACTTACACATACATTTATTTTGCTTGTGGTCTCTGATTTATCCAATATACAATTAAAGTCACCTCCCAAAATCACATTTCCTTTATCTACTCTAGTTACTAGATCCAAGTAGTTTCTTAATGTTCCAACCCCAATACCTGGAAACCAATATATATTTGCTAATGTCCAGAGTCTATTGTTATATTTTACTATTACTATGGCTAGGAGTCCTTCTTTATCTTCATATCTGTAAATGATTTGAGGCATAGTGACATTTTTTTCCATAAAATTAAAGTTCCCCTAGTCTTTTTCTTATATGAAGAGTGAGATAAGATCATATATTCATTAGGATTCCAGCTAAAGGTATCATTTGTTTTGAAGTGAGTCTTTTGAAGAAATACTACTTGTACTTTATTTAATTTCATATATCTTAATGAATTAGATCTTTTCATTGGATTGTTTAAACAGTTAGTGTTTAGGGATAAAATAGTCAAGTCCATTCCCAGTATTTAACTTTACATCATATTTGTTTTGTATTATATTTTGTAATACCATACCAAATGTAAAATGTGTAAATATTGTGTGTAACTACTGTGTCAATGTTTTAGTTTTGGTCAAATAACTTAAAATAGAGTTTAGTTCAGGCCAATAAAAAAAAGAAAAAAGAAAAATGCCAAAATTACTTGTATAACAACAAGAATATAAATAGTTTTGTAAACCTTCTAATGTACATGAAGTGGAATACACTTCCAATCTGCTAGATGAGAAGAAATCTAATAGATTGCCTACCATAACTTCCCTCATGAAATAGAAAGAAAAAAAAAAACGGGAGTGCTTACGTATTAAGGTGTACTTACCTGAATACGTAAACGCCGACACATATTCCACGAACCGCAAATACACCGAACGCCCTAAACCAAGAAATTCAAAAAATCGAACCGTCATACTTGCCCCACCCCACCGCCTACTACATACTACCTACCCAAACAAACTAAATAAACCACATACATACACTAACCAAAACCCTACTTCTAACCATAAACTAAACCCTACTTCTAACCCTACACTAAATCTTGCATATACCACCATGTATGCCCTTACATTAACCAGCACCCTAACCCTAAGGTCCATAACTATCGCACATTTAGCTTAAGAAGCTATACCCAAACAAACTAAATAATCCACACACATGCACTTAACAAACCCTACTTCTAACCCTACACTAAATCTCACATACATTACCATCTATGCACTTACCTTAACCCGCACCCTAACCCTAAGGTCCATAACTATCGCACACTTACCTTACAGAGTTATACCACAGAAGGGCCAACCATGATAATTCAACGTTTCAGATTTTGTGCTTCAGGACGATCGATGTTTTCACGGTTTGATGAAGACGTGTTGACATTTACGTATTCGGGTAAGTACACCTTCGTGCTTTTAATATAGACCCAAAAAAATTAACCCCTTTCAAGCTCCAGTACACCTTTACTCTTATCTTGGAGATTTAACAATATTAGTTATTATTTTCCCTATATAACTATTAATAATGAATTAGCATAATGTATGGAAATGAGTATTGATTTGGTAATACAATTTAATTTTAGATTAGATTAGACTTCTTTTTCAGAATATAATCATCCTATCATGCACTACTTAAACATTCATAAAGTAAAATCTCATTTATAACACAGTAAATGTTGTTTAACATTAGTTCTCTTTAGCCTGAGAGTAGTATATATATATATATATATATATATATATATATATATATATATATATATACATATTAATAGTCTCCAATATTCTGATACGACCAATATACTAATGATTATGTCAGATAAGCACTCTTCTACATACTAAAAATATATTATAACTGAGTGAAGTAGATTTAGAAATGTATCAGTAAGTGAAGATAAATATGGACGAGTCTATTCAGAACACTTAAATCATACTACAAAAACTATGTAGTCCATAGAATGAACCCTTAGAGTTGTGTTCACTAGAGATGATAATGCAAATATGTTTGACTGAACAATATGTCATAAATCTCTATGTATCACTCACATGCTTTCAATTAGAGACAAATGAAAGCATAAACATATTCAGTTTATTTTATGTCCAACCATGAATGTAGTTGTGACAAATTAAAAGAAAAAATGAAAAAGACAACATTAGACCATAGTGATCACTCATTGATGATGAAACAGAAGCAATTTGCCCTGATAAGTGGCCATGTGGGTGAGAAATTTATAAACTTCATAATACTGATGCATAGTTATAATATCAATTCATATTATGAGAATATCATCACAGAATATTGAACAAAATGCTAGTCAAGGCAGAGCATTACTGAAGCTGTTCTGCACAGCCACAGTTCCTTAGAACCTTTATAATAGAGTGTTTATCAAAGACTGTGTCATGCAGCAAGATACAAGAGTAGGCAGACTCCCTTCTTTGTTATTAAATTGTTAAAAGTAATGACATTCTAAAAATACAAAACCTATTAAGCTGAACAGTGCCTTAAGAAATCTCTCTATCTCATATCTATTTAATTAGTGTTCTACTTGAATTTCTCACCAATAATTACAATTTACAAATCTGTCTTATTTTACTACTTGAAGCAGTAACAAAAGCAGACCACAAAGACATTGTCTCATGGGCCCTTTACTTTAAGGAAATAAAGCTGAAATTCCAAGATGAACTTTACCAACCATCTCACTAAGAAACTGATAACCTTATTATTTAAACAGTTGTCAATATTCAGTAAAAATATCAGCTGCATAATAGTCAGCTATACAACTAAAGTCTGAAGGATTAAAGGTAGTTTATGTTATAAATCCCTGCCTTAACCAGATGTGTCATTTAGGATTTGCGTTTCTTAGGAACCTATGTCTGTAAATGTGTAATTCAAACAATTCTTGGTAGAATAAATGACATCTAAACTACTTTATTATGTTAATTTATATGCAATTTTACTATAGGTTTTTCAGTACTTCCCCATCATCAAGGCAACTCTCACTATACATCAACTGGCACTCGCAAGACTGTCTGAGATGCCAATTTTATGAGTTATAGAACCATGGTTTAAAGTTTTGCTGGGAATAAATCAACTGATCATCATTGAAAATAAGTATGCATGCCCACACAATTTAATAGTACAGTTAAACTACTTGCATATTGGTGTAAGAATTTTGGCTAATTACCAGCATCTTTGCCACTTTACTGAAAGGTGAACCCCACTTACCAAAGATTAGAAAGCACTAAAGGTTGAGGAGAGTAATCAGTAATTTACTATCTACTGTATTCACTATTTATTTGGTTACTACTTAATAAATTCAATTGAACATGTCTAGGCAGTGTGAGCAGAGGAAAATAACAACACTGCACAGTACAGGGTTTACTATGTTATCTAATAAAGCAGTGTGCACATTATATTCAAATTAGCAGGAGTTATAAGTACAAGGTAATACATCTCTTTGTAGCTTCTGTTACCAGGTTAATGAAGTATTCAGTATAATATGTCTAAATCCTGTCTTAATTTTACTTATTATGTGCACAGAAGTATGTCACAACTGCAGCTGATGTGTGCATCTCACACACATATTTTCCTATTTACATTTACAACGCTGTAACAGATGCTTACAAAACAATCAGACATGTCATTTTACTGGGTCACTATAGCATAGTGTGTCTTATAGCCTAGGTAGGAATAATTCAGAAGTAAGAAAGGACTGTGTTTACTTCAAGTGTAGCAATGTACCCTGGGATTCATGAAGCTTGCGCTAGGCGCAGGCATAGCATCCATGATCTAACGTCAAATTTGGCCGCCGAGCAATTCAGGTACGAGCTGTTTCCACGTGCACTACCAGCATACGCCAGAGCTGTGCAGCTCCCGGTGCATGTTTGCTAATTACCCCATGCGCAGCAGTGTGGCATGCAAATGAAGGTATATAGCAATTCATGAAGTGGTGCAGGTGTAGCATGCAGAAATGAAAACCAAAAAAAAACGGTTTACATTTTTTCAAACATAAAACCAGAGCCATGAAAGAGGACTAGACTTACGTATTATAATGTTTTTTTTTCAATAATTTTTATTTTTATTTTTACATTAATAAATGCCACAAATAAAAACTATCTTACAACATGACCGTATATATATATATATATATATATATATATATATATATATATATATATAGATATATATATATGTCTATATATATATATGTTATACATTGATGTCAAATACCACAGGATATATAGGTCGTACAACATATCTATTTACAGTATGTACATAGATGCTTTCACTGTTAGTTCCACAGTTATATAGACAGTATATACATTTGTAATATCCAAGTTATTATTTAATATCTGAACTTGACGTATTATAATGTTAATATATGCCAATGGCTAAATATATAGCCAATGGCATAAAAAAACTTGCACAACATATAAAAAATAACATTTAATGTCATGGCCAAACTAATGCAAAGTAAAATTGCAGTGCATCGGTGCGCAAACGGGATCACAATGAAAATATATTTAGATGTCATAAAACTGCAATGTAACACATTTCATGAATTCCCCAAAATAGTCAATGGCATGCATGCTAAACCACAACCATGGCGTAAGGGTTGCTAAGGGTCTGTGACAGTGTTCTGCCTGGTAACTAGGAATTAGTAGTTAATTCCATGCAAATGAGTCAAGGAATACTGACTCGCAAAATCCCCACTGGCGTAAGGATGTACCACACAGCATACTGGTACAACACCGAGGAGTGGCCTGGAAATAAACATGACATCAAAAGAGGGGTGCGCCACCTTAGCTGTAAGCACATTGGAGTATTGCTAATCTGGGTTGCCGTTGCTAAGCAAAGCCGGAGGATAGGGGTGTGGAATTAGCCATGGCTTTGCTTAGCTGAGAGCACACAAAGTAACCAAAAGTGCACGTGAACATGGATGAAAACGCACTCGAAACCCGGTAAACGGCTGTGCGCAGCGTGCACCATAGCTGAAACAGGAAGGATATGGGAAGACAATAAGGAAATGCTTCAGCATGGTAATTGGAGTACAAATGAGTAATTGACACCTAGGAACTCACAGTGGGCCATTGACAACAGCTAACAAGGCTGCTAGCAGCTACCTGCAGAACAAGAAAGGGGAGGTGCCGTACTGCAAAGAAAAGAGAACTGTCACAGCAGAACAAAGCAAACTTGCAGTAGATCAGCTACATAACACATTTCGCAAGACAATCCTGGGTTGGGAAAGTACAAAACAAGAAAGCAGGCAGCTGGATGCATGCCTGACAATGAGAGGGGAATCGGGTTGAAAAGTGAAGTAAAGGGCAATAGATGAATCACGTCAGCCAAGCGTAAGTCAACACCAAAGGCCCCACAATAGCAGTACCTGCTGTAAAACCCATAATTAAGATACCCTGCAGCTGGAATTGCACATAAACACCCAATTACACCAGCAGTTTCCATTGCACAATAGTATAAAGTGTGAAAGCCCCACACACACACTTGTGTATTCCCAGACACTCTGCACCGTTGGTGTACACAGACGGGGAACTTTTAATATGTACATGTTAGAGGCTGCCATAGCTTTGATTCACCAGCATGTGTTGGAGACTGACAGTGGTGTGGAGGATGATGTTGACAACCATCTCAGGCATCAGAGGAGAAGAATGTTCAGACCCAGGGTAACCTGCCAGGGGCTACATGATCTGGAGATAATAGAGCATTACAGGGTGGACAGGGACACCATAAAGCAACTTGTTGAGCTGTGCTAGCCACGCCTCAGAGCCAGAAATAACAGAGGCAAACCCATCCCAGTGGACACGAAGGTATGTGTAAGCTTGAGAATACTAGCCACAGGTACCTTTCAAAGGCCAACTGGGGATATCATGGGGATCTTACAGGCATCAGCATCTGGGGTACTCCACCAGTTCCTGGATGCCATGTTACCACATGTCAATGAGCACATATACTTCCCCCGAACACAGGACGAGTTGGCCAGCAATATGTGTCTCTTCCACAGTATGGCAGACTACCCAGAGGTACTGGGTGCAATAGACTGCACACACATACACATCAAGACACCACCCAGTGAGCAGGGTAGGCGCTACATAAACCGCAATGGATACCCCTCCATCAATTGCCAGGTCATGTGCAATGCCCAGGGCATTATCATGGATGTGTGTACTGGCAGCCCTGGAATCTATCACAACTCCCACATCTGGCATGCCTCACAGCTGTATCAGGTATTTTTCGGGGGGGACATCCCATATGGCCACCTGGTAGGGATGCTGGCTATGCACTGGAACCGTGGATGATGACTCCCATCAGAAATGCACACACACCCATGCAAGAACACCATAATGAGGCACACGCAGAAACCAGAATCATCATAGAGTGTGTGTTTGGGATGCTGAAATCACAGTTCCATTGCTTGGACATATCTGGTGGAGCCTTGCAGTAATCTCCAGGCACGTGTGCCCACATCTTCATAGTATGTGCCATGCTACACAATATGATCCTGTGGAAACAGCTGCAGCAGGGACAGAATGGTGAAGGCCCTCACAGCCCACCACCATTGCCAAAGGCCCCACAGGCACAGAGGGACTCAGACCATGAACACCCTGTGCCAGCCCCAGTAGGCAGACAGAGGTGTGCCTAGTATGTCCATGCCTTGGCAAAGAGGGAACATATAGCACACACACTGACAGTGTAGGCACATATGGACTGACACCCTTCTCCACCTGCATACACAGCAAACATGGATGGCACACACACACGACCACCTGTAAATTGTCATGTATAGGTGGTCTACTGTGTGCATCCGACATAGGCAGCCCTCAACTATTGTACACACAACTGCCATTGGCACAAGGTAAGTCAATACCTGAACAGTAAATTAAGCTATCAGCATGTGTCGATACTGTATGTATAGGTTCATAGATACATAGGTAGGTACATGCCTAACTGTCTGAAGCCAGTCATAAGCATACCCAAAATGTGTCTGCTGTCACCCCCCCATTGATTAACTAACTGTCCCTCTGTGGAACAGAGACAATTTTGGGATCCACTGTTCTCCACCCACTCTGCAAGGATTCCCTGGAGTGTTAGTGAGGAATTCCGTATAATGTAATCAGGGATGTAGTTCCAAATAATGGGAAGTACCCGTGACAGGAATCTGTCACTCCTGCGTCTTCCAGTTATGGTTGTGGCAAGGTGTAGCTCATTACAGTGTGTGGCTCACTGTGACATGGATGCCCATAGGTGGAGCATATCCATTAAGCCTGACTTGGACACAGCTTTGTTGGCCAGCAAATATCATCTCTGAGTAAACAAGATGCCACTGAGTAATGCATGAGTTTATGCAGTCTGGCAGCATAGGACACATGTCTGTGGACATTATCCCTCTATGCGAGGTACGTTTGTGGCCCTTCCAGCTGTCAGATGTGTCTTCTGAGGTACATCCAAAATGGGTTATCATACTTGATGATGGGATTGATGACTGATGAGTAAATGGGCACAATAACCTTAGTCTGTTTAGATGTGAACCCTTAAGTAATCAAATGGCCTACATAGATGGATGTCCTAACTACTTTGCACATATGACTGTTAAAGGACAGACCACTATGTAATGTAGTTGCCACATACCCATTACGTCATCTGAATTATACTGTCTGCCACTCATGTGTTAATATGTGTGTGTGCAGTTTCCCAAAATGGAATGACCATGCAGTATGTGACCTTTAGCTGGAGGTCATCACTCTGACACCCTGTGTTGGTCTATGTAAGGCCCCTTGAAGGACGTCTGTGACAGCTGGACTGTCAGTTATGGCTCCCAGTCTGTGGTAATTGCCAAACATGGCCTGCTGTAGTCCACCTGTGTTAGCCCATACCTCTGAGAAGTATATGGCAAACAGTAGGGGTCCCAGGACTGAGTCCTGTGGGACACCAGTTGTGACTGGTCAAGAGTTGGACCTGGAGGTGCTAGGCTTACCATGTGGGTTCTGTGTGTAAGCCTGTTGGCAAACCAACCTGTGATGTATGGATGTATGTACTGGCTGGTAAATGTAGAAATAATACCTGAGTGGAGAATTGTGTCAAAACCCTTGGCAAGGTCCAGGTAGTATGTGTGAACTACCACACCCCACACCGAAAGTTTAGGTGGCTGTAAGATGTCAAACTGGTTCAGTAGGCATGATCTGCACTCAATCAATGTGACCTAGGTTGAGTCAAGTGTCTGGATGTTTTCATTGTCTATGTTAATGAGTGCCATGAGGATGAGCTCCATAGCTGTGCAGATCAGGCTACTCAGGCCTATGTGGTGGTAGTTACCATGATCAGTTGTGTCACCACCTTGGTGGAGTGTAATAGCTGTTGCCATGCAACAGTGAATGACCATGTAGCCTGTGTAGAGGCTGATGTTGAATTGCTATATTAGGCGGGAGGGTCACTTTGTCTTGCAGTGTCTGCAGGATGCAGTCTGGGATGCTACCTGCCTCCACTGATGCTCTGTGATGCCATTTGAAAGTGCCATTACCACATGTATGTCTCAGATGTCTGGGATACTGTACATTTTGGGCATTGTTGTGGGCCCAGTAGGGGATGAAGCTTGCTCCGAATGTATCATCAAGTGTGTTGGTGATATCAGTAGGGTCAGTATATTCAGTGTAATATTACACCAGCACAGTGCAAATCTGTGTGTTACTGCTTACATCCTTGACATAGCCAAAGAAGCCTTTGTGGTCATAATCCGAATCCATGCCAATTTACCTGTGGATGTCAGCCTTGGATGATTACATGAGTAACATAAGTATCTTGCTAATACTGGTCACAGATGTCTGCATGTCTTGGGATTTGCTGTTGTTCTGGACTACTGTACTACTTCTGTTGTATAGCCTGTATAATGCAGGGGTTCAGCAGACTGGTGTCCTTGTGTAGGAGTAGCTAGTCCTGGTTTACCATTGATGGCACGACCCATATATCTTTGTAGGTGCTTATACAGTGCATTTGTAATTCTGTCTGTATCTTGAGCAGTGTCATCCCTGAGCGTGGGGGCTGTGAACCCTCCCACCTCTGTCATTAGTACTGTGAATTTAACTGTAGGAAAGGTATTCACTGTGTGTTCCTTGGGTGGGGGACATGGTTGGGAGAAGAAATCATCAGTGAATAGTTCATGGTCAGATCTAAACAGTGACCGGTTTACCTCTGCTGTAGTGTACCTGTTGCACATGTCAGTGATTACCACTTCTAGTTTGTTTTCATCTCTCGTTAGTCCATCTACCAACTGATACAGGCCATATGAGGTGATAAATCCCAGGAAGTGCTGGGCCTGGAAGTGAATACTCAAGTAGGTTATCCAGTTAAGTGTAGGGTAGCCGACATTGACCAATAACAGGGTGTCTGGTAGGACTGTCATGTTTACCACTGTCTCCAGATAGTTGTAGTGGTGCTCCTGGGTCATGGAGAGTTACCTGTAGCAGCTCACAGTTTGCATTGCAGTCGTGGCTGATGTTAGCTGCACATGGATGATCACAGAGGTATAACACTGCCCCACTAACTTGGAGGTGTAGGTATCCCTGATGAATGTGGATACACCCCCTCCATGTCTGTGCCAGTCCATGTGCAGTGGCTGAAATGTGTGTTAAAGGTTGTAGTCTGGTTGTGCCAGTGTGTTCATAGGATCCTTATACAGGTCCCAGTCACAGAACAGATGTAGATTTTGTCCATACTGAGGGGTGCTGTGATTGCGTGCATGTTGTGAGTACTACCCGTGGTGTTGAGTAGCCTAACCCGCATTGGTTCCGCTATTGTGCAGTTCATGGAGGTGCGATTCACCTCTGAGACCTGCCTAAAAATGGCACCATGGGGGCACCAATAGCCTTGCCCAGCATTCCAAAGCCTTAGGCTGACACATGCAAGTTGGTATGGCATTGTTGCAGGCATGTATCCCATTTGTGCTTGTGTCCCATCTTTCCTGTAGGTAACCTACTGGTAAGCAATAGAAAGCCTGAAACCTATACATGACCACTAGCTTCCAAGATAGGCTTTTGGTGTGATTATGTATCAGTAGTCTGTATGCTATTGCTGTTCTTAGCTGTTGTCTGACTACATGGTGAATTTACACTGTATATTGTGATCAGAAAACTCTGTATAATCATATATGATGTTGGAGATGGCCTGCACTGTAGATGTTCACACATAGGTAGTAGGCTATCTGCTCAAGGGCATTTAGAAGCATAGCTACAGTGTGGTGGCTTTACCTGCACCATTGATGAAGTAACTGAGCCTCTGTCAAGCATAGCCAATGAAGTGATTTCAGGCAGAGTTTCTGGAAGCTGTTGAAGTCTGGTGTGCTGTAGGGTGATAGGAGCACATAGTGATCTCAAAAGGGCATGTTAACATGACAAACCAACAGCATTCAATTTCCCCAACAGGTCTTGCAGCTGTAGAACTGGAGTGGCTCCCCCACACCCTGGTTGTACGTGTCTGGGACACATGATCCCAGGGGTGCATATACTGATGGCCAGTCACACATCAAGGTTTCCCCTGAAGTGTGTCAGTGAGTGGCTATGCCAAATATAGTTAGGATGTTAATGTATAGTCTCTCAATTCATGTCTCATGTCAGTATTTCGAGAATTTCACTGGGTGTGGGTGGCTCCGCCTGTTGTGTAGCCAAGCTTACAGATAGGATTCATGGACATAGGAAATAGGCAGAAGAAACATCAATGTCAATAGTGTAATGGCTACAGCATTTCCATAATATTTGTGCAGTCCTGGTTCAAATCCCAATAAAGTCAGAGATGATTTATATGTTACATAGTATACCTTAACCACCGCTTGCATATATAGGTAGTATTCCACAGAATAATAAACATTTGGAACACACAACCACTGAAATGTGCGTTAATCACCCTTGCACTACCAGTGCCTGGTCTGAGAGGTAAAATTACTACTTCCAGGATTAAAACATGCAACCATCTACAGAATCTTCACAATAACCTGCTATTAAGCTACCTGAGATGCACCAACAGCAGGTGTGTATTCTGACAGGTTAAAACATAAAAGGTAGGAATGTGTGGAAATAGGACAAACCGGCATGTACCCAATGAAAGGTGTATGCTATATTTATATATATATATATATATATAGAGAGAGAGAGAGAGAGAGTGGGAAAGAGAGAGATATATGTTGATATATGGGGATATACATATATATGTAGATATATAGAGAGGTTAACAACATCTACATAACCATGGAGGTACATATAAATGGGATACCTACCAAATACCGAATGCCTGACATAACGATGCGCATAATCACGAGGCTTAAAGACCGAAAGACCACAGTACCGAAACACCAGAAGCACGAGGTTTAAAATCCTGATGTTAAGGGACATTTAGTCAGTGCTTCTGGTGTTGCGGTTCAGGTAGGTTACTGTGTGTAAGTGTGATTCTGAGGGCTGTAGTGTGTGTAAGTGTGTGTTCTGAGTGTGGTGTGTGTTCCTGGGGGACTGTAATGTGTGGATGTGGGTTTGCTTTGTGCGTCTGTTTGCATGATCTAGGAGGTAGAATATTTAAGTACGGAGGGGGAGCACAGCTACTCACATGGGGGGGTGTAGGGAGGCTTGCCCACCTGCTCATACGTAGTGTAGGATGGTTTGTTTGGATGTGGTGGGTAGCAGTGTGTCTGTGTGTGCGTGTGTTCCATGTTTGTGTTACTTTCCCGAGTTTGACTGACGCTGTTGGTAATGTGGGGTATGGAAGTCTCGGCCCGGTACTGTGGGCGTCGGAATTGTGTGCATTCGGGATTCTGTAGGTATCCCGTATACAGCAGTTGAAGTGTTCATATATGAGTATAACATGGACCATAGCAATCACACATTCCGCCACGACCAAACTTTATGAACAAAGGATATGGAGAGTATATGCCTATACACTATTACAAATGTGTGCTATTGATATGAGCCAAAGATAGGGTTATCACCTGTCCCACTTTGCGATGGACAGTCCCTCTTTGGGCGGTTGTGTCCTGACCAAAAATATTAAATGTGGCAATTGTCCTGAGATTATAGGACATAATTATTTCCCATATGTTATGTAATAGTTCATACAATAGTTCTTTTTGTATCTAAAATACCTACATGTTATAAGAAACAGGATAAGCAACTAAACTTCTACAAGAATAAGGTTATATTTAGGCAAAAAAGGAAAGTTCTATCCTTTGTACTGACCTTGGGTTTGTGTCGGCCTGTAAAATCTCATGTGTGTCCTGAAAATATCCCACTATGGCCATTTGAAAAGGTGGCAACCGTAGCCAAACAGGGTCAGTCACCAACACAACTCCAGTGACTGCAAATAAATATGTCAGAAATACACAGCTTTCATGTAGCAACACTTTATTACATTCTGATGTATTGCTGAAAGGATTCAAGGACTAACATCACCTGCATGCTATACAGGAACCACTTAACAGTGCCTTAATGAATCACTTTGCAATTACCATAGTATTAGTCCACTAAAGGATAGGTGTTCAAATAGGGAATGAGCCCTCACGCATATATCGATTATGTATAAAAGCAGTTCCTACACACCTGCATCTGCTATGTACACCCAACAACATCTCCCCCACACCCAAACAAATTACAATGCAAACTGTAATAACATCACAAATTATTCACTCACTGTACGACATCTGCAGAAGCTTTAACATACCTTGTCAGAGACACACTAACAGCTGCTGATGTTACAGGGTTTGTTTGCGCTAATCCTATTTGAGAGGGTTGTGTGTACACTGGGAAGTGTTACCAGTTACTGATTAACAGCAAGGTATGATACACATGTACACCAAACCAAAGATGTCTGGTGAGCACACTGTAAACCAACTAACATTTCATGCAAAGCCATACAGCCTTGAGCTGCCCAAACATCCTTGCCAGACTGAAACATCTGCAGAAGTATCAGATACAAACAAACCCTGCATAAGTAGCAATGTTCTGAAATATAACAGCTGTACATATACCAACATATGTAGAACAACATCTTCTAGCCATTACACACAATCCACGGGAGTCATGAAGCTAATACATCTCTGTCTGTCTCCATGCAGCTATTGAAATACATCACAAACAACACATCCAGGCCTTCTTCCTCAAATGTAAGGCAAAGGGACAATGTCCAAGTGGAGTACACAGTTATACACCACTGTTGCCATGGTATTGGCTAATGGAGTAGCTGGACAGCTGATGTGCATCTAATTAACTACTTTGGAACACCAATTGGTGGTCAGGATAGCACATGTTACCGATATTTGACTATAAAAGGATGGCTTATCACATATTCAAACCATCTGTATATACCAGAAGAATGTTACAAAGAAGATTGAAACACAAACTGAAATGTATTGAAATAACAGTCAACGACACCTTGGGTTACTAATAAGGTATGTAGAACACTCAGTATGTCTGTGTATGTAGTACCTGTTCTGTAATATTTAAAGTGTACGCAATGCATATAGTGGAAACAGTTATCTTGTAGTGATGTATTGTCGAGCATAGTAACGCTTGTAGTATTTATGTGTGTACTGATGTAGGTCATAAGGCAAACACTGCATACAACACAAGGGATGCTATATAAGGGCTCTGAACCCAACAAATCCTCACTAGCCGCTGTCAGTGTCAGGGTTGGCCCAACAAGCATGTGCTATAACAGGGGATAGTATATGCTGATATATTGTAACAGTAGGCATATGTATGGGTGTATTACTGAGAATAACATGTCGAAGGTTGGCCTACTGTGCAATTATGATTTGCATTGTGGGATATTGTGCCAGTAACTGTGTAATGTACAGTATTGTAGGTAGATAGGTATCACAAGTTACATAGCATTACTGTTATGTTAGGCAAACATTAGTTATGTCTATTGGCATTTACAATACACAATAACAGGATACATAGGACTTGTAGTCACCCGACAGTTTAACAGCATGATAGCAAAGTAAAATGGAAGAGCTAGTTAACTATCCATGCACATAAGACATGTAATAAGTTCAAAGGTAGGTACTAGGCTGTCTGCCCAAGGGTATTTATAAGCCAACTAGAGTGCGTTGGCTTCCGCCACCCCCTTAGGTTAGTTTCCTGTGCCTCTGAATGGCAGAGCCATTAGTTCCCTGTGTCTCTGTCCAGCAGAGCCACTGCAGTGATCCACAGGGTACATGTCTGTCTCCCATCCACCCATCAAGGTTTCTCTTGAAGAGTGCTAGTAAGGGGCCCTGCCTGATGTACAATGGAATCATGTCCCAAAGCATGGGGAGTCTCTGGGTCAGGAATCTATCTGTCCAGCACATTCTAGTCATCATTGTGGTTAGGTGTATATCCCTAGAGCATGTGGCTCTCAGGAGCTTCTGTTTAGGTGGAGCATATCCAGCAATAATGGGTTGGACATGGGCCTTGTATGTCAAGCAGAGATCACCTGTGAGTATGCGGTATGCAACCGAGTACAGCTGGAGTTTCTTACGTTGGGCTGCATAGGTCATATGTCATCTGTTTGAGGTCAGTAATCCTCTTGGTGTGGTACTGTTGTGGTCTTCCAAGCTGTTGCAGTTGTCTTGTAAGGTACATCCCAAATGGGGTGTTGTATCCTTTACTGGGTCTAATAAGTCATGAGTAGAGAGGCACAATGGCCTCCTTTGTTCTGGATGCGAACCCATTAGAGATTGGGGGGGGGGGCACATAGAAGGATATTTTAACCACCTTAGCATTATGGTTATTGAAGGATAGATTGCTATCTACTGGGGTTCCAAGATCCCTTATTACCTTTTCTGTATGTAGGGGACTAGCACCTATGTGGTAGTCCATGGGTAATTAGTTTTATCCAAAGGAGATGACTATGCATTTTGTGGCATTCAGCTTGAGGCCATGATATTGACACTGGGTATCCGTCTCAGTGTGACCCTTCCGGAGGGTGTCTGTATCAGCTGGGGAAACAATTATGGCCATTAGTTTGCAGTTGTCTGCAAACCTTTTCAGCCAAAGCCCTCTTGTGCTTGCCTGTACCTCAGAGAAGTATATACCAAACATAAGGGGTCCTAGGATTCAGCCCTGGGGGATGCCACTTGTAACTGATTTACAGTCGGACCTAGGATATGCAACTCCCACTGTGTGGGTTCTGTCTGTGAGCCACTTTGCAAACTATCTCATGACATATGGGTTAATGTTCAGGTGGATGTCGATAATACCAGAATGGGGAATGGTGTTGAAAGCCTTTGAGAGATCAAGGTAGGCTGTGTGGACCTCCTTACCCTCATCTAATGCCTTGGTAACTGTCTCAAAGAAGTCCACCAGGTTTAGGAGGCATGGTCTGCCCTTAACCAAGGCAAACTGGGAGGGGTCAAAGGTTTGGAGGTACCCAATGTCTCTGTGACTGAGATCCATGATGATGTGCTCCATAGCCTTG
Organism: Protopterus annectens; assembly: GCF_019279795.1. Classification (NCBI taxonomy): domain Eukaryota; kingdom Metazoa; phylum Chordata; order Ceratodontiformes; family Protopteridae; genus Protopterus; species Protopterus annectens. The sequence continues at coordinate 993,480,298 of NC_056729.1, forward strand.
CAGACCAGGCTAGTCAGGCCTATAGGGCAATAGGTCCCATGGTCCATTGTGGCACCACCTTTGTGGAGTGGGATAACTGTTGCTGTGCACCATTCAGGGGGCACAAAGCCTGATGTGAGGCTATTATTGAACATGGTGCGTAGGTGGGGAGCCAGTACATTCTGAAGTTCTTGTAAAATGCAGCCTGGGATGTTGTCTGGTCTCATGGATGTTTTGATATTGGCTTTAGAGTGTGCAGCTTTTACCTGCATAGTTGCGATTACAGTGACTCTGCATTCTTCCTGTATAGATATGGGTCTTCTAGGGGGTGAGAGGGGGGAAAGATAGCACTGAACCTATCTGCCAGGATGTTGGCAATATCAGTTGGTTCTGTAATGTTCGTGCCTTTGTGCTGTAACTCAGAGCAGATCTGGGTGTTGAGATATTTGACATAGCTATAGAATACTTTGTGGTTGTCCTTGGAATTAGTGGCAGTTTTGTTTCAGTAGCTAGCTTTGGAGGATCTTATATTGGATCTCAACTTCTTACTGAGGCTGACCAGGGAGCTCCTCCACGCATGGAATTGTACTCTCTTTTGGAACAGTGTTTTCCTTCTGTTGTACAGTTTGTTTATGGCAGGGGACCACCAGATTGGCTTCCTTAATTAGGAGTATAGCATTTTGGTTCTGTTTGGGATAGCACGATCCATGCACTTGTGTAATTGCTTATAGAGTGCATCTGTGTAGGAATCAGCAGTTGTAACTGTATTGTCCATCTGCATGGGTGTCATGAGGTTCACCACGTCTGTCTTAAGAAGCATGAAGTTGGCTTTGTAGAAATATTATACTGTGGTTTCCTTAATGGGGGGTGGGGACGAGATGTGGATATCAAGGGTGTTTAGCTTATGGTCGGATCGGACCAAAGAGGAGTTGACTTCAGGTGTGGAACACTGGTCACTCTTGTTGGTAATGCCTAGGTCTAGGATATTGTTGCCCCTGGTGGGTGTGTGAATAAATTGATCCAGGGCATTGATGTTTAGGAATTCCAGAAAGCATTGAGCTAATGAGTTGGTACACGAGTAGTTATCCCAGTTAATGGTGGGGTAGGTGAAGTCGCCCATTAGTAGGGTGCTTGGTTGAACCCTAATAATTTCCAGTACATCAAGAAAAGAGGAGTGAGAATCTAGGGGCATGGTTGGGGATCTGTAGCAAGTTACAATTTGGATTTCAGTTTAGCCCAGAGTTAGTTGCACTTGGATAACCTTGGATGCATTGTGATAAGTAACTAGCCTGGAGGGGTGGATATCCATAATGAATATGGACACACCTCCACCTTGGATGTTCCGGTCCAGGTTACATGACTGAAAAGTGTGCTATGAGTTATAGCCTGGTAGTGCAGGGGTGCTCTCTGGAGCCTTGAACCAGGTCTCTGTCACTGCACAGATATCGATGTTCTCCATTACAAGGAGTGCCTCGAGTGAGGATTTTGAGATTTAGACTTCCAGCATTGAGTAGCATTACCCTCAGTTTGTGCTTGCCTGTTCCTGTTATGGTGGTGAATATGTTATTTGAACCTTGCCTAAAGAAGGCACTATAGGGGCAGCAAGTGCCTTAGCCAGTATCCGGAATCCCAGGGGAAGCAGGTGCAGGCCATCTGTGGCAAAGCATCATGGTCTGTCGACCATGTCATCCCAAGCAGACAGATACTGGATCCCCTAAGAATGACACCAGAAGCTTAGCCAATTGGTGAAGTCAATCATTTTGTCCTCGTACTGCGGTATCAATCTGGGCAATAGCAGAATGCTACTCAGGGCTAGGGTCATACCTGCCTGGCCTACAAGATCAGATAGCTCTTCCATGTCTCTTTTCCTGTAGTCCAGGGAGGTACATCTCAGGTCATTCACACCAATATGGACAATGACAGAGTCATATTTGTACTTGTTCTGGAGTGACCTGAGTGATGGGTTATGTGGCGGATCCTGGTACCCGACAGACAGCTGACAGTAACCTTCTCCTTGTTTAGCCTGGTGAGTGGAACATCAGTGTGCCTGACTATAGAGTCACCTATGACTAGTGTGTTGGGTATGTTGATTTGCCTCATTGGCTGTGGTTGAGTAGCACACTGACTCTGTGGACTATGTGCCATTGGGGTTGTGTTGAGAAAGGGAGGCTGCTTGCGTTTCCACTTTGGAGGTCTCTGTTGCTTAGACAGATTATAACTGAGAGCCTCCGCAAATGTTTTTGTGTTACTATGTGTGGATTATGGTGGTGCAGATTTAGTGAGACTATGTGATGAGTGTGGTGTGGTACAAATGTTTACGTGCTCCACATGACTGTCAGGGTCAGTCTTGGTTGGAGAGAGCTTTACCTCCAGTTTGGCTAGATAAGTGCATCTCTCACAGGTTGTAGTGTTGGGTGGTAGGCGGAGAGGGTTGTCTGTGTACATGAGGCAATGTCTACATTGCCTCAAGATGTCCAGATTCATCAGATAAACAGGAGAGAACACTGGGAGCTGACCCTTGGACATACCTGAGTATAAAACTATTTTCCCCTAGATAAGTGAGGAAAGTGAGTACAAGAGCTATTTTACTCTAAGCAAGTGAGAAAAGTGCGTACAAAAACTGTTTACCTCTAGGTAATGAAGAAGATTGAGTGCTATAGTAATTAGTAGCTTACGTAGTGCTTACAAGTTCTGAACAAGTGCTGAGCATGAATAAGCAATCCAGGTAGGGTCTTGGATAACATAAACACACTGCCCCCCCCCCAACAGGTACACAATCATATATCCATGTACACTATAGTGCCCCTGTAACCACAACTATGCAGGTACAAGCTGCACTCAGGCTGCATGGGACCTGTCCACATCCCAGGTAGTATCATACACATATGGCAAAACAAGTTGCTCTCCCATACACATCATGTAAAACATAGCTTCATGTCAGGCTGTGTACACACTGAATGGTGCACACCAACAGGTATCACAACCCACAAAGGGGGAGACACAACTGATAATGGGAAGTACTTTACTACTACCCTGCTGAGTCTGGTCTGAAAGGCCATGAACCTTGATAACATTATTTGATGTCAGCAGTACAGATGTAGATGACAGTAAGGTTGATTTCACACTGCATTTCATCACCCATACTGTGTTCCACCTACACTCAGTATGCTAGATGTACATTCCTATGTCACAGGAGTGTTTTGCAATGGGACTGCTGGCAGAAGCAACACTACAGAAGGTGTCTGAATAATACATGCACATCACACCAGTGCCAGCTGCAGTAAGACAGGGTTAATTCATTGTACTCCCCCTCATTGTATTCTATACCACACAGACAAACAGAAGGCATCTGCCTATTGAAGTATGCGAATGACTATGACCTAGGAACAATAGCTGACTCAAAGACAACATACAGAAGGGGCTTTGTGGGTGAGGTGTGTGAGATATGGCCACAATCTGACAGCTACATATTGCAGTGTTACCCCTATGTTACTTACCCTGTACCCATGAACTACCACCTAGGCAGCGGTCAACATAATGGACACTGTGTGTAAGGGATGTAGCTGGGCAGTTGTCTTTCCTGTGATAGTTACATCATCACAACTGTCAGGTAGTCATATGTGGCAACCCTAATCATGACATGGTGCCATCCATGAATATAGAGATCATTGTCCAGCCATACGCAACACTCAAGTGACCCATATCAGATCACATATTTCCTTTAAGGGGTATTGGCCATGTTCAGATGGCCTACACCAGCCTTCCCATTTCCCATCTCCACTAAGTAGCATGATGCCTACCCTGAATAAAGCCATGTCCAACCCAGTGATGTTGGACAAGCTACACGTACACATCCTGATCTCAAACACATACTTCATGGACATCCACCTTCCTAGTACTAGGATCACCACATGCTGGACAGATCCTTGTCCCATACACTTTACATAGTCCTGCCATACTATGCATTCCTGTCCAGCAAAGCTGCACATCGCCCCCCTTTCAGACATGGTGTGATGACTGCATGATAAAGGTATCATTAACCCTGTGGATCAGTTATGTGGCACTGCTCCACCTGGCCCCAGAGACCTGCCTGTCAGCTGCAGCTATGTAACCTTTCATCCTAGATTCATACATGGCCCAGGGCATATAGCCTACTAGTTGACTTTGACTGTACATGCTATAGTTCATATCCATCCCTGCAAATACCATCTGGCTAGCCAGTGTCCCATGTGTGTCACATGTGCAACACAGGTGATACATGGCAGGATGTTGAACTGCTGTACAGTGCTGTGAAGATGTATATGGCAAAACACATACACGTAAAACCTTCTGTGAGCAAGTCTGCAGGGTCACAGGTCATGTCTGTTAAGGCAGTGTAAGTCTTTATATGTGACATATACACAGCATCAAGGTCGACTGCATTAATGTGGACACATCCAGCCATGTGCTGATAGGTAGGAACACCAGTACAGGCAAACAGACATGCCCACATCAAGACAGCATCCACATGTAGTATGAGCAATGTAATCAGGTGACCCACACACATATATGGTGATAATATCCAATCACCATTGAGTGTCACGTGTGTGACACAAACATGTCAGTGGTGTCAGTGTCATATAGCTTTGCAAAGACAACCATTTAATCATAATAAATGTGATACACATGTATGTTCAGCTGTAGCTCTGTATGTCTCTGTGAGTTACTGTCACCTGTCTCCATCATTATGTCTTCCAGGTATGCCATGTGCAAGGCTACCCCCTTATGCCCTCTTGGAGGATGAGGACCTCATCCCATACCTACATGCAGTCATGATATCCTGTTCAGCCATGTGCCACAGGATGCACAACAGAGGGATGCCCTGTGGATGGAACTTCTCAGGAGGGTTAATGAAGTTGGTGGCCACAACCGCACATACCAGCAGGTGCGCAGACACTGTGCAGATCTCATTAGATGGGCAAAACAGAGTGCAATTGCCATCACCAGGGAACAAGGTGCAACAGATGGTGGGCCACCAACCTAGCCCCCCACTCACACGTACCAATGAGCTACTGGCCAACCTGGGGACACCTGCAGAACAACATCCAGAAGCCTTAGCCGATATTGTGGAGGTGCGTGTCTCTCAACCATCGAGCCTGGAGTTGCCTGGTAAGTCAATACTGCACCTATAACAACTATATTCCATATAGTTGCATGTGTCATTGTACAATATGTAATGTAACATCATATGCAAGGCATGTATACACACATGCCGCATACTATAGTATGCTACTCTGTGTATGCACACATGTGCATACTCCATAGAATAGTCTATTGTACTGGTGTATGTGTTAACATGCACATTGCACCCTGTAGCTATCATACAGGTGTGGATAATGATCATACTGCTGTGTTACTCCTATTTAGACACCTCTGGAATTCCGCTGTGACAGCAGCCTGTTGCAGGTGAGACTGTTATTATTTATCAGGCATCTTAATGCACAGATCTATCTGCCATGTGGCCATTTACCACATGTACACATAATGTATGGTCCTGTCGCAATATACAGGTCAGACCTACAATGCATCACAATGGCTACCCATGTGCAATACTTGCAAACTATGTGAAACACCGTCATGAAACCTCACAAACTGTCATTGCCAGATGTGTGGACAGCTATGCATACAATGGTGGAGGTGCTGTTCACTGTAGGGACATGTACTACAGATTGGAACTACACATGTGGGGAATGAAAACAGTGCTACACAGTGAGCTGGAGTATGGCCAGCCAACAGGATTCACTGGTGTGGATCTTAGCCCTGCTATGAATGTCACACAATGTGATGTGCTATCTTGATATGTCCATGACATCTAGTGGTCTGGCTGCAACACTGCCTAACTATCCTGAAAAACATATCCCACATACCACCCTTTGTCTGCATAAACCTGTCTTCTGTGGAGCATATGATATCCATGGGTGTATATCATAAGGGACAACACAGACATGTGAAATAGACACCCGTCACAATCATTTGGCCAACACATGTACACACATGGCCATGGAGGATGGCCAGAGACATGAAGCAACACACACAGTAGACATGATGTGCTTGTGTGTACACCCTGTCGTAAACTGGCAACACATGGTCCAACTATGGCCTCTGTGTAATGGTTGTATTGCAGATGTGGAACACTAGACATCATACAGGCCTGTGCACATCTTGTGTAGGCATGACATCAATCCATCACATAAGATGTATTGAACATCTTGAGTATGTCACGACATGACAGCAGTCACCTGTACAGTATCCACATCAGCCCATAGATACATTACATTCCTCTTGCTGGTGTCAGACATCAATGTCATCCTTGCTCCTCATGTGTGTGTGTGTGTGTGTGTGTGTGTGTGTGTGTGTGTGTGTGTGTGTGTGGTACACAGATGTCATGTGGGACATGGTGTACCAACGAGTTTGCCATGTCTGGCCATAGTTGCCAGGCAGCAGCAATATGGTTGCAGATGTGCAGAGGTGTCATCTGTATACCCTTCAGTGACCTGTGTCACACATTCCACATCATGGTTTAGTGTGTATACACCTCAGTGACGTGGGTCATATTCCACAGTATATATGTAGTGTATCTGAACACAGTCATGGCTGTGAACTGTGTCTGTAACTCACACTGTATAGATATAGAGATGCCTCATGATTCCCTGCATTGGCCATGCACATCAGCTAAATGTGCAGTATATCTGTAGTGCAGACAGAGAACACTGCATTGGGACACCATTACCCCACTGTATATTTGACAGAACACCTTAGCGTTAAACATGTATGCATGTCATTGCACACGTCAGCAGATCACATGTCATACTACATGTGATTGTCAAGGTCATATGCCACACATCAGGCAGGTGTACTGTTAACCTGTGCTGGTCTACATGGTGTAACACAGGGATGTATGCTAACTACTACTATGATTATGTTAATTTGCATGCCTTCTGCTCTGACACATGCATGCTGTTGTGTGCAACCCAGGGATGTATGATAACTACCACTATTAATGTCTGCACTGCATGCCGTCTGCCGTATCACATGCATGTTGCATGCATTCAGCTATATCACATGCATGTTGGGTGCCATATCACATGCATGTAGGGTGCCATAGCATGTGTGTCTGTGTGTGTGTCTGTGTTTGTGTCTGTGTGTGTGTGTCTGTGTGTGTGTCTGTACGTGTGTGTGTGTGTGTGTGTGTGTGTGTGTGTGTGTGTGTGTGTGTGTGTGTGTGTGTGTGTGTGTCTATTGTATAGATTGTAATGTACAGTTCTTGTCTGCCCCTCACAGGTGATGTAGATGTGTTCTTCTCCTGCGGTCCATCTGATGTTACTGCCCCCATAGACTCTAGCAGTGATGATGAATGTATGATTGAGGCACAGGCAAGGTTGTCAGGGGCTGAATCTGTGCCATTGACTGCCATTCCACCTATATCCCCCTCATCCATGCACACAGATCTCATGCCTACACACACCCCCTCACCAGTGGCCATAGAGGAAGGACAGTTGGCATGTGGTAACTTGGAACAGGAAAGTGTGGGGGCTATGGAAGGTGTGCCTGCACACCGTGGTGTCAGCCAACTGACTGGTAATGCCCCACACAGGCACGTGGCCAGTGCTGCTCGTAGGAGGACCTCTGGCCAACATGCCCCTGCAAGACAGAACACAGCAGCTGGTGTCACCAGACGCATGTTTCACGCTGTAATGGAGGCACAGGCATGTGCTAAATGGCACAACAGAGAAGATCAGAGGCTTCAGAGGGCTGCTGTCCATTCTTTAAACAACAACATCCAGGCAATGATAAATGCTCAACAGCAGATTGCTGAAGCTTTGGATAGACGATTGGGTGACATGGTTTGAGTCCTTGACCGCGGCATGACAATCCGTGAGAGTGAGCTGTCTGTCTTGGAAAATCTGGTAGGAGTGAGGCATCAGGCACATGGACATAGGCCTGCTACATCACCTGTTTCAGGTCTACTTGAATGAGCTACCTCACATGCCCTCTCTCATAGTGGCGGTAGCAGCAGCAGTGCAGCTGGTGCTGTGCTGTCCACACCATGACACAGCAGGCCATGTGCACGTCGCCCTGGATGGTCCCAACAGGGACATGGTTCCAGTGGACATGTGTCATCAGACAGTACCCAATCTGCACGTCTGCCTGGTAGTGCCCGTGCAACATCTGGCAGGCACAGGTCACGTGTCCGGACACCGTGAACTGTAAAACCTGGCCTGTTCAGTCCACAGCTATCAATAATACCCCTGTGTAGGCCAGACACATGCCAGAACTGTGAGCATACATACATGCACACACCAGAAACATATATAGGGCACCACAATACACACATGCATAACATCCACACACGCCCAATTAGATCAAAGGCCTTAACCCACACACATGATGTCATCCAATAGTGCAGCCTAGGGTTCTGGCAAACATTATCACCTTGTGCATATGATGATGCCTGTGCTGCATCCCTGTCATCCACACCATCGGTGCAGGGACATGCTCATGTGGTCTAATGCACAGGGTGAACAGACTAGGAAGATAAGTGTACATTACAATTGTTGTGTACTGATGACAGGCAGCAGACATTCCATGTAGTACAGGTGTACAGTGCATTTCATGCTGTTAACAGTATGTGTCTTGTGTAACAACAGTAACTGCATGTTGGACATAATGTTCTACTTTCCTCCTTCAGATCTAATTGCACGTGCCGGTGGATGTCAGTGTTTGCAGTTAGTGTCCCATATGTAAATGTGGACTCCTCACAGGTATGTATGAATATACCAGCATGCACCTTGTAGCTTCCACATCACAGTTAGAATGTTCCACGTTCTAAACATGTCTACTGATCCAAGAGCATGATAGCTGTATTTTAAGTTACTATGGCTACATACGTGACATCTATACTGGGTGACATCACAGGTACAGTTACATGGAGTGGTGAGGTAAGAATGTGGTCTAGCTGATGACAAGGGTAGAGGCCAGTGGGATGTGTACCTCATTGGGAAGCAGTGATACATGTTCCCATGACAGGATTCCAACACACAACTGCACCCACACACTCAGGTATTGACACACATGTATTCAGTGACACAGTATCACACCCACACACTCATGGATTCACCGACACAGTAACACACACTCACACACAGTTGTTACTGTTGAGGTGAGGACTCCTGCCTTTGTGCAAATCATCATTACAGTACTGTGCACCTACATGATGCACCACAGAGATTACACATGTACAGGTAGTCAGTATGGCCTAAGATCGAGGACATCAACACAGATAGTAGATTGCATCGCCTGGATGTGGGAGGGGTCTTATCAGTTCAGTATGGTAACATACATCCTCACTCCTGGGACCAGATAGCCATACATGCACGCACACACACACACACACACACACACACACACACACACACACACACACACACACACATATACACACATTGTGGCATTCACTATTGACTACACCTATGTCACGCACATACAGATACCTCACATGTGTGAGATACACGCCCCAGCCTATGTCCTGCTGTCTACATTGCTGTCTGTACAGATGTCTACAACAGTGTACAGGAGAGTGAGTAACAAGTGAGATGTATTCCCCACCATATGTGACATATATGGACACACACACATCCACACATGCCAGTACTGTGAATCAAACACCTGCCTAGCTCATGATATGTATGACAGACATACAGCAGTATTGCATGCATTACAAAGTGTACTGATGCTTCCTTTGGCAACAGTACTGATATATGCATACAGGAGGTCTTAACTATTACAGGTGTTAAGTGATTTACCTTTGGTGTCACCCTGACTGCTGTCTATGTTGTGTGTGTTGCCCTTCAATTAACGAAACCATTGCTTACCAGTTACACAGGTTATTGTAGGACCGCTTGTGACACACCTGTGAGCTGTCCTCAGCAAACATCCATCTGCAAGGATGCCCCACCACTTAGTTATTTCCACGCATCTGTCCATACCTGAGGTACATCTTTCCGTACATTCAGCATATCACCATATACAGTTGGCAATGTTGAGGCTGCATTGTAACTGCATGATGTACTAAGATACATGTCACCTGCATACATCAGCAACTGCACATGCATGGTAGCTGAATGCACACCACTACATGTACATGTGTGTAGGTCCTACAATTCTGTCATTTGGGCATGTTTGTAGGCATTGCAATTGGTGGACATGTGTAATGACATACATAACACATGGACTGTTGTATGATATGATAGGTGTAATGGGTGACCGGTACAGAGGGAATGTTACCTCTGTCAACATTGATATCACACCTTATGTACTGTTAGCAATCAGCAGCCATGGACCTACATTCCATGTGCATGTGTGTAATGGCTGTAGCCACCTGTCTGCACAAAGGACAACAACAGCTATGCTATTTACATATATGTTGTGTGTGTGTGGCATGTACATATCCAGGGCAGGTACATGTATGTCATATCCAAACATGAGGGTGTTTATTGATATACAGCAACAGTCATCTGCTAATGCTGTAAATAACCGAGGGACCCTGCTTATGTGTACAGCTGACCTGGTTACAAACAGTGGTATCACTGCATAGCATAACGCATGATGCAACTGTGTCAGTACATGGGTAATCTGCACAGTTGATGTAGAGCTTGGTACAGTCCACTGGTAAAGGGTCACATGGCGGTGTACTATTATATGTCCTACCACATGTATGGATGCGTGTTGGTGGTCCGAGGGCATGGTGGTGTCTGAGGTTTACATCCTAGAATGCAACATTTGACACTGTGTCCTGCACCTGACTCATCTGTGATGCCTTTTGTGGGAGTACCGGTCAGTACATGTGAGTGGCCTCTATGTATGTGGGGACACCACTACCTGGAGCGGTCCGTACCTGTGTTATGGTCCACATGTCTGATTTTGAGGTATATGTCGGTAGTGCTATTGTGCACTACAGAGCCTTCAGCCAGGTGTTCCTCACTGCACAGATGTCAGTACTCCCCGTTGTTGGATCTACAGCGATCAGCTGTGATTATGGACACTACACATCTAGCACTGGTTAGCATAAGCATACAATGCAGTTGTCCTCTAGGTGTCAGGGTGTTATCCTGTGTTTAGAACATTTGCCTTGGAATGGCACTATATGGGCGAATGCGACTTAGGTATTATCCCCACTCCCTTGAATCTTGGATACATGGGATATGTGACAAAGGCCTGTCTACTTTCAGTCATGTCATCTGAGAATAACAAACACTGGACAACCTCGTAATTACAGCAGGACATTGGCTCATTGTGTTGGTCAAACAGTTGCCACTCCTAGCAAGACATCACTGTGAGTGGTAGTACTGTGCTTGGTACAGAATGGTACATCTAAAGTGACGGACAGCAGCAGACGTTGTATATAAAACTGGTGTCAGATATATGTAGAGCAGTGTTCCTGCTAACAATGACAACTACTAACACCAGAGTCCATTACAATGTGTTCTTTACATCTAACTGTAATAGCATGGCCACTGTGGCCTTCCATGTTTAGAATCAGAGTGCATCCCAGACAGCCCTGTGCTACTAAGTGTATGAGCATGCCCAGTATAAACTTGTGTAGATGGACACATAATGCATTCCGAACAGCCCGGTGCTACTGTGTGAGCATGCCTAGTGACACCTTGCATCGGTTATATGCCTCTATGTGTATGGGCATGGCCATTGTAACCCTGTATGGTGATAGTAGTTTTCCATTCCACAGATGGGCATACTCCAGGTCTGGATGGATTCCTACTTTAAACACACAGGTTCACAGGTATGTACATCTTAACTGCCAGCATCCCTGTTGACGTCCGCATTTCTAGAAGGTCATAATGACAGCCTTGAAATGTGAAATCTGTGTGGCGCGACTCATAATTATGTAGTATTGTAATAGTGATCTGTAGATAGGTAGGTGTTCTGTTCCCACCACTTGTGTGTGTATTTGTCTCCATCTGCCTGAGGACTGAATAATGCTTTTAGAATGCTCACACTCCATAAAATTGCTATACCCACCTTTGGCAAGGCTAATAATGTCACCCACCTAGAAATACACCTCTGTGACCCAGAAATGTTGATAGCATGTTCTGTAACTGTGTAATGCTGTAGTGTGATAAAGTAGTTAGGTCAGTGTTCTACTCCCAGACTTGCCAAGTGTGTGTGTGTGTGTGTGTGTGTGTGTGTGTGTATGTGTGTGTGTGTTTGTCCCCGTCTGCCTGAGGACTGAATAATGCTTTAAGACTGATCACACACCATACAATTCCTAAACCCATCTTTGGCAAGGCTGATGGTGTCACCCACCTACAAATACACCTCTGGGAGTGCTGTGACCCAGTAATCTCAGTTGCGTGTTCTGTAACTGCTTAATGCTGTAGTGTGATAAAGTCGTTAGGTCGGTGTTCTACTCCCAGACTTGCCAAGTGTGTGTGTGTGTGTGTGTGTGTGTGTGTGTGTGTGTGTGTGTGTGTGTGTGTGTGTTTGTGTGTGTTTGTGTGTGTTTGTACCCATCTGCCTGAGGACTGAATAATGCTTTTAGACTGCTCACACTCCATACCGTTCCTATACCCATCTTTGGCAAGGCTGATGATGTCACCCACCTAGAAATACACCTCTGGGAGTGCTGTGACTCAGCAATGTCGGTAGCGCATTCTGTAATTGCATAATGCTGTAGTGTGATAAAGTAGTTAGGTTGGTGTTCTACTCCCAGACTTGCCAAGTGTGTGTGTGTGTGTGTGTGTGTGTGTGTGTGTGTGTGTGTGTGTGTGTGTGTGTGTGTGTGTGTGTTTGTCCCCATCTGCCTGAGGACTGAATAATGCTTTTGGACTGCTCACACTCCATACAATTCCTATACCCACCTTTGGCAAGGCTGATGATGTCACCCACCTACAAATACACCTCTGGGAGTGCTGTGACCCAGTAATCTCAGAGGGGCATTCTGTAACTGCGTAATGCTTTAGTGTGATAAAGTTGTTAGGTTGGTGTTCTACTCCCAGACTTGCCAAGTGTGTGTGTGTGTGTGTGTGTGTGTGTGTGTGTGTGTGTGTGTGTGTGTGTGTGTGTTTGAGTGTGTTTGTATCCGTCTGCCTGAGGACTGAACAATGCTTTTAGACTGCTCACACACCATACCATTCCTATACCCACCTTTGGCAAGGCTGATGATGTCACCCACCTAGAAATACACCTCTGGGAGTGCTGTGACCCAGTAATGTTGGTAGCACGTTCTGTAACTGTGTAATGCTGTAGTGTGATAAAGTAGTTAGGTCGGTGTTCTACTCCCAGACTTGCCAAGTGTGTGTGTGTGTGTGTGTGTGTGTGTGTGTGTGTGTGTGTGTGTGTGTGTGTGTGTGTGTTTGCCCCATCTGCCTGAGGACTGAATAATGCTTTTAGACTGCTCACACTCCATACAATTCCTATACCCACCTTTGGCAAGGCTGATGATGTCACCCACCTAGAAATACACCTCTGAGAGTACTGTAGCCCATAGAACCTCCAGATATCCCCTGTGGTGCATGTAGTCCTGTGCATTACTGCAGTGTGGCAAACTAAGTAGTTAGGTTGTGTATTTGTGGCCCTGGCAAAGTGTGTCAATGTATGTCCATTAGAGAGTGTGGTTGTGGTGACAATGGCATCAGTTCACATGGACAGCCATGTGTGCCACACCTAATGTATGTCTACTATATCTCTGTTGCAGATGTCACTCACCTACACACATATATGTTCTTACAGCACAGCAACATGTCACCTTTGTGGCACATATAGTAACGTCATGCACATGTAATAGTAATGACTAGTTAGTCAGGGGTTTGACCCCTGTACTGTTAGGCATGTGGCAGACGATGCTTAGGGTTAAGTCTCCAAGCCCTTCTCTGGTGTACTTTGCCTGTCCCACCCACACACTCTCTGGTGGATGTGAAGGTGTACACCTGCTCAGCAGCAGCATGTGTAGTGTAAGTGATGGACATGATCAGGTGATGGCCTCTGCACCTATTGCAGTCCACCGCTAGGTGATTGCATGTGGAACAGCTGTGATGGTGTTCCCCATAGCCATTTGCATGATAAACACAGTACATTATCTAGGGAAAACAAGTTGGTATTTGGCCATGACAGTTGCTGTGAGTGGTGCCTGGATGTGGTGTTCTGACACGACATCACAGATGATATCTGGATGTACCTCAAACATCATACACAGTGATAAATAGCCTAAAGACAGGAGGGTGATGTGCCACACATGACTACAGCATGTAAGTGTAACTATGCTGCATTGAGACTACTGCCTGTTTAACATGTGTGTGGTAATGCCTATTCTGCATGTTTTAATACAGACATGACAGTACTCTGTTCATGAGGGACCCCCATCTGTAGGGCCATCTGGGAACTGGTCAGTGTATGCAACCATTTGTTTCCTGTGTTACACACTGAAAATGCATCTGTGCACAGCAAGAGCATAGTGTGAGGATTGCAGACAGTACATGATGATAGGGATGTGTTACTGCCATCGCATCCCTGACTGGACATGTGTCACATGAAACAGTGGTATGACAGACTCTGTCTGGGGTTCCCAGTAACAAGCCAATAATGGGCAATTGTTCATAGCTGCGGTCACACGTCTACTACACATTGTACAGATGGCATGCAATATATATGCATGTGTTGTGCTCCCTCTGCAAATGTATACCATCTGTTGTGTTGTGTTGATGGTGATATCTATGCATACTGTTGTAGGTAATCCTGTATGCTGTTGTCTATCACTAAGCCATATGTGGGTTTAAACTGCAACACCATAGGCTGACTGGGTTGGGAGGTTCCGACAGAACCTCCTGTCCCACTTCAGCTGACCATGGCACCGGGCACTAGTACATCTGGGGTCCAGCCTTGGACATCAACCTATGTTTGCTCTGCACCACCTTCTGGTGGTACCACCACTGAGGATGGAGCATGTCCCCCCTAGGAGCAGGACCAGACAGGTACATGTCTGCTGATGTGCGGTCCCGGACGTGTTGCTTTGGGAGCTTACTAAGGGGTTCTGAAGCCAGATACGCAAGCTCAAGGGCAGAGTGTCACATTTACAAGGTGATGCTGCCCCTCCTGGACAGCCCCCAGCACTGCCTCCTTTGCAGCTGTTTAGGTGCAGTGGCAGCTGCCCATGGCTGGGGACCTCCATCCTACTGTTCCCATGGGCTTGTGAATGCCAAACACCCATCCTTGTCCGGGGTGTATCCCCCCACATGTGTCATATACCAACCCTGTATGCTGTCTTGTCTGTGATCCTACCCTACCTATCCTCCATGGCCATACATACAGTCCTTCCCCTACATCCTACCCTCACCTACAGAAACATAAGGCCAATCGGCTCCTAGGACAACATCTGCCCTATACATAGCTGTCCATTTCACACACGTGCCCACTGGACACATGTCATCATCATCATCTTCTTTTGGCTGTTCCCGTTAGGGGTCGCCACAGCGGATCACCTGTTTCCATTTCTTCCTGTCCTCTGCATCTTGCTCTGTCACACCAACCACCTGCATGTCCTCTCTCACCACATCCATAAACCTTATCTTAGGCCTTCCTCTTTTCCTGTTACCTGGTAGCTTCATCCTTAGCATCTTTTCCCAATATACTCAGCATCCCTCCTCAGCACATGTCCAAACCAACGTAATCTTGCCTCTCTGGCTTTGTCTCCAAACTTTCCAACCTGGGCTGACCCTCTAATATACTTATTCCTAATCCTGTCCACCCTCGTCACCCAGTGCAAATCTTAACATCTTTAACTCTGCCACATCCAGCTCAAACTCCTGCCTTTTTGTCAATGCCACTGTCTCCAACCCATATAACATAGCTGGTCTCACTACCCTCTTGTAGACCTTCCCTTTCAGTCTTACAGGTTCTCGTCTGTCACAAATCACTCCTGACACTCTTCTCCACCCACTCCATCCTGCCTGTACTATCTTCTTCACCTCTCTTCCACACTCACCATTACTCTGAACTATTGACCCCAAGTATTTAAACTCATCCACCTTTGCCACCTCTACTCCTTGCATCCTCACCATTCCTCTATCCTCCCTCTCATTCACATACATATATTATGTCTTAGTCCTGCTGACCTTCATTCCTCTTCTCTCTAGAGCATATCTCCATCTCTCCAGGGTGTCCTCCACCTGTTCCCTACTCTCACTACAGATCACAATGTCATCTGCAAACATCATAATCCATGGGGACTCCTGTCTGATCTCGTCTGCCAACCTGTCCATCCCCATTGCAAATAAGAAAGGGCTCAGAGCTGATCCACATGTAACCCTTGTAATATGCATCACAACATACTTCTGTTATCCTCACCCCTGTCCCTCTGGCGCACGATCCTGGTATGCACATCACTCCTAAATGGTCCAAGTACATGTGATGAGGATGACCTCATTGTACACACAACACTACCGGCCTCTCTATGGTTACTCCATTTACCTTTATCATGATGATGATGTTGCACACAACATCTTGCAAGAGTACTGTTCACACATAATGATTGGACAGGTACTGTTGTGTTAATGTTCATTACATGCACAGAGTGATGTTTACGGCCAATGTACAATTATTTGCGTGTATGAATGACACATGTCTGTCTGAGGGTGTCTTGAGATCACATAGAACAACACCACTACATAATACAGGCATCACTGGTGTTTCCCGTTTTATTCGTTTGTAATGTTTTGTTGCCACATGGTATGTTCCTGATATATCTCTATATATGTATGTAATTATATGCTGGACATAAACACTCACATATATATCTACATGATGGGATACATTCCTAAACTGTTGAATGACTGCGCTGTATGATATGTTTGTGGTACTGTCCGTTGTTTGTATATCTGCCATGGCGTATTGGTAAATCACATTAGCTGTGTGTGCAGAGTCCTGGTTCTGAGCCGTGCAGAGGACGTTTATTTGGTTGCAGGGCAGAACAAGGCCATTGGATATGGAGGGAGTAAGGCACATTAAAGCAGTTGGGAGCAGATGTGCATGGGTTTGCATGGTGTTAAGCAGTGTTGATCTCTGGTTACAGCTTCTTACACTCGGTTAGCCTCTACATTGCTTTACCAGTGCAATGATCGCATACTGGTAGCCAAACAGGCTTACACCCGTTCACTCCCGCATTTGCAAATGCACCGACATTGGTGCTTGCATCTGACACTCACACCCCTGGGTGAGAGCGAGGACCACAATATTACCTCGTAATGCCTATTACATCGGATTACATGCCTACAGTATCAGGAATGGCTGCCTATTTGGCGACGGCATGCCGTTCGACTGCACGGAATCGGCAGCCTGTCCAGTGATTTAATCATATTATTTGTGTGTTCCGCATACAATCTGCTCCCATCTGGCTGATACATGGGAACTGAGACTCTTCAATACAGACAAGTAATTGGATTTTGGGAGCCACATCCATCAACCGAGTCATGCTACCACATAGCTATTATAGGGTTGCCACCTTTTCAATTGGCCAAGGTGGGACTTTAGGGTTAACACCTGTCCTACTTTGTGAGAGACAGTCCCTCTTTAGGCAGTTGTGTCCTGCAAAAATAATCAAGACATAGCAAATGTCCTGAGATTACAGGACAAAATTATATCATATGTTTCTTTAATAGTTGCATAAAACAGCTATTTTATATATGAAACTTCTATATGTTATGTGAAGTAGCATAAGCAATTCAAATGTTATTAGAATAAGCTTTTATTTGTGCAAAAAAGTAAGGTTCTGTACTATGCACGGCTGCAGGTATGTTTTGTCCTGGAAAATCTGACATTTCTACAGAATATGTCCCACTTTGGGCATTTGAAAAGGTGGCAACCCTATGGGACCTTTATGTGCAGATGTCAGATTTTGCAGGGCAAAACATACCCACAGCCAGTACAAAGGAGAGTACTTCACTGTTTTGCCTAAATAAAAGGTTATTCTTGTAGCATTATAGTTGCTTATACTGTTTCTTATACCATTTAGGTGATTCAGATACAAAATAATTGATTTATGCAGCACTACAGACAATATAGGAAATCTTTGTTCTAAATCTCAGGATATTTGCCATAATTTCAATTATTTTGCAGGGCACAACTGCCCAAAGGGGAGTGTCCCTCGCAAAGGTGGATAGGTGGTAACCCCAACCTATTATTCTATCATCTTTCTAAGGTAGTTGGCGGAATATGCGCTTTCTGTCACTAGCAGACCTCTCATACGAATGGGGAAGAATACACACTGAATCAGGGACACTGCATAACAACCTCAGGGACACATTCAGATGTTTGGTGCTATTAACCTGACACACTGACAGACCCAGAGCATTTGTCTTCATACACATTGTCTGAGGTACATGCTGTTTATGACTCTTACATGTTGTCATTATTCATTACGTGTATTCTGCCACCTTTCCTCCTAATATCACTAGTTCTAGGAGGGTTTAGGTGGGACAGAATTAGATTCTGAGTCGTAATCATGGACGTCCCTGGTAATCGGGGACAGTTCAATGGTATGGTCCCTATGTGTTCCCCCAATGGTTTATGGACTATCCAGTGGATGTGCTCTTAAGGTTTGGGAGGTATGGGCATCTGCTATGCCCACATCGGAATATTATTTACTTCCACGGGACGGTCCTAATAAGGCCCTGCCAGCCAACACCTGCACGCCTAGGCCCATAATCGCATACCCATAGTTCCCCTACCTGCCACTCCTCTACAGCACTCATCCTTACTGTGGGCGCAGGTGGGGTATAAACACACCCCTACACACTGCCCACTCTCCCCGTGTTGGGACACATGTCGTACGATGTGTCAACCCATGTGTTATCAGACTTGCACAACCTACTGGTCCGTGTATATCTACAGCCAGGTCACATCAATCATTACAGGGCTTGGCTCCAATCACTAATTTTTGGTGTCCCACAAGGAACATTGCTGTCCATGTTTCAAGTGTAGACCGTGCAGATCTCTCCCACTGGTAGTTTCCTGCCAGTGGTCTGGGAAGCAGTGGTGTATTTACCTTTATTGCATGTCTGTATGTCTCACCGACATAGCTGGGGGGGGGGGGGTGAGTAAACCTTTGTTTATTGGACCTCCCACCAACATATGCCCGGACTGAACATATGTTACCCATAACTGCTGTATCATATCCTAGTATTACTGTAACATATATATATATATCTATATATATATATATATATATATATATATATATATATATATATATATATATATATATATTTACGTTAATATATACAGATATACCTGCATATGTATGCGTACATGTATATTCATATCTTGCTGTATATATATATATATATATATATATATATATATATATATATATATATATAAATTCTAATGACATATGGGTTTATGGTTTTCTGCATATGTATAGATTCATATGTGGGTATGTATCTGTATTCTTTCTCTGTATGTATGCATTCGTACTATGGCGAGGGAGAAGCATATCTTTATCTCGCTATGGGTACATATACACACACATAGCTCTACTTATATACATTTACATCTGGTTATTCCGTTCCATGCCATATAGATTACATTTTGCTTTAGTGGGTCTCGCAGTGGGTGTGGCTCCTCATTGGGCGACACCACTGCCCAATAAACACATTCACTTGCATCCCTAAGGCTGTCCATATTGGCCAACATCAGCCAACACCTGCACACCTAGACCCAAAAGTAGCTACCCATAGTTCCCCCACGCTCGCCTTCTCGACAGCACCCATCCTTACTCTCAGATCTGGTTGGTTCTGGATACACCACTACACACTACCCACTCTCCACTTCACGGGACCCATTTCATACAATTGTCTTGACCCATGTGTAATCTGGGTTACCCACCCTTGTATTCCGAGTCTGTATACAAAAATGGATGATCTATTGCATTCCTATGGTTTGACCAATTTTTGGGGTGTCCCGCAAGGGATGCACCAGTATGTGTTCCATGACTGGAATCCACGGGTGCCCTGTCCCCCCCCCATGTGTATCCTGCCAGTGGTCTGGGGAGCACTGGACACTATACATTGATTGCGTGTATAGTTTCCATGTCCGGCTGTAGGGGGGGGGGGTGGAAGGGCATGCTGCATGTGTCATGTGTCTTGCCTGGGCTCCTCACTTCCATTGCCATACCCTGTGAACAAATGTCATTTCTGTGTGCTTTTTCCTATCATAGCTGTATATCTCTACATATCTACGCACACACACACACATATATATATATATATATATATATATATATGTATTTATGTATTTATATATGTACATATATGTGTATATATATATATATATATATATATATATATATATATATATATATATATATATATATATATATACATATATATATATATATATATATATGTATATATATATATATATATATATATATATGTATATAATAAATATATATATGTGTGAGTATATATATATATATATATATATATATGTATATATATATATATATATATATATATATATATCTATACATATATGTATATTTATTTATTCATAAGTATATATATATATATATATATATATATATATATATATATATATCTGTGTGTCTGTAAACCAGTACATTCCCCGTGCATACGCACTTACACATGCGTAATAGTGATTATATATGCTTCACCAGCATACTAGTACCTTATTCATTATGACACCGACACTTCACTCCAGTTATCTTGTAATCGGTATTTAGCACGTTATACAGCGGACAGATGTCACAATATGTTCATGTATGGATTACCGATGGTAACTGGAATGTGATACAGTGTGATTCGGTACGAGAATGTGTGTTCATTAGGGTGTTGCTCTAATGAATGCACTATTGCTGTGCCTCTCCATACACATATATACCCATATACCCATGGCTCCTGGATCCCCAAAAACACCGCAATGCCTCCCTAACACTGCTGTCATCCATTCTCCTGTCGGATTCATGGTGTATCGACACCACTACACACTGGCCTCACCCTACTCCTATAGAGCCATCCCATCGGTTTACTCACTCCACGTATCCTCCGACCTCCAATACATTTAGTCCACGAACATTGTTGACGTGAGCGACCAAAGGAATACGTTTTGCTATTATTGGCCAGACCCAGATGGGACACGCAAGTGTTTATGGCAGGAGTAGACTCTAGACTTTATTACATCTTTACTCCCGTTAACATGACACTACAATTCATTAATATGTATGACTATGCGGTATCGCACACATTTGACATGGGAGCCTAGTTATGTACGTGTTCAGCGTATTTCTTTTACAATTAGACCGGTTAAGTACTTGTCGTTGCCATACCGGGCAGATCACAGGAAGGATTCCATGTGTGGGGAAGCCCTCACATTGGATTATCATCAGCACAGCACTGAGTTTGGACACAGTACATGCCTCTGCATTCTAGCAGTTTTGTCCCATCCCTCTTCTGCACAGCCTGTTATTCCATCTACTGTCAATGTTTCTATGTGCACATTCCTATTATTTATGTCAACAAATGGAATGCATATATTACAGAGAATGTACTTCTACATATTGTTGTCTGCATGTGTGCATGCATATATACCTATTACGAACTCGCTGACCTCCACTGGGCGGTCCAATTAGAACCGGGCCATCCAATCCCTCCTCCCCACCCGTGTTGAATTTACACACGTAACATAGATTATCCACTTGTTATTGCAGCCATGACACACCTTTACACATTGTCCTCTCCAGAGCGTTTGGGGCCCTACAAATATTTTGTCCCACCTCGTGTATTCACAGGCTCACCCATGATGTAATATTTGCACATACGTGCCTTTCCTGGGGTTATGGATTACAGCCATTTGCGCTTTACAATTTTTGGTACAAATTTTGGTAGTCCCAGCATGGACTACTTTCCATCTGTGTGTAAAGTAGACTTAGCAATTCAACGATGTTACTCCCACTGGTAAACCACTGCCTGTGGTGTGAGTAGCAGTGCTCTGCTCACTCCTGGGCAGCTTTTTATGACATACGCTGACAGCACTATATAATACCATAGTTGCTCTTGATTCCCTTCACATCCCTTGTGTATGCTTTATTGTTACAGTGTTCATTCTTCATATATATATATATATATATATATATATAGCATACAGATATATATACATCTATACACACATATATATATGTGTGTGTATGTGTGTGTGTGTATATATATATATATATATATATATATATATATATATATATATATATATGTATATATATTACATCTATACATACATATATACATTTCCTATGCTGGGCACTGGTTACACCCACGCAGGCGCACTCGCATATGCTTACTGTGTGTTACATATGTTTACTGCCACTTATTTGTGCTTACTTGTGCCTTATTCATTATGACAGTGCCACTTTGATTGAAGAGATCTGGTTAATAGTCCCATGCGATACTCACATTCACTTTTACATGTTTTAATGTCAGCTTTACAGCAGAACGACATTCATTCCAGAAGGAAAATGATATGTGCTATAGTTGAACTTGAACCGTGAATGCCTGTTCATTAGGCGGATGCTCTAACCACTACACTATTGATGTTCTGCTTCATTTATATGTATACCCATGGTTCATAGTTACCCAAACACATGCCTCAACACTTCACTTACACAGCATGTTCTTATAACATTTAGGTGTTTCAGATACAGAATAACTGTTTTATGCAACTATTACATAAATATAGGAAATAATTTTGTCATTAAATCTCAGGACATCTGCCATTTTACATTAACTGGATAGGACACAACTGCCCAAATAAGGGACTGTCCCTCGCAAAGTGGGACAGGTGGTTAACCTACATATATATATATATATATATATATATATATATATATATATATATATATATATATATATATATATATATATATATATATATATATATATATATATATATATATATATATACATATATCTATATATATATATATATATACATATATATATATATATATATATATATATATATATACATATATATATGTGTGTGTGTGTGTGTGTGTGTGTGTGTGTGTGTGTGTGTGTGACATACATGTGCATACACATCTATATGATTTAATTACTTTGATCATACTGTTGAATGACTGTGCTGTCTGCTATGTTTGTGATAACATTGAAGTTAGGTATAACTGCTGTGGCTTAGTGGTAAATCCCATTGATTGTGATGTGTAGGGACCTGGCGTCGGGCCTAGCCAATGCGGTTTATTGTGTTGCTGGAGCAGAACAAGGGCCATTGGACAAAGGGTGAGTACAACACTTTTTCAGCTGTGATTTTCCATTTAACCACTGATTCACGTCATGCAAAAACCTTCGACATTCTTACTGTGATAAGTCATCCCAGTTCACATTTCAATGGTATTATATCGGTATACAGCATAAAATTAGCAAGATATGCTCGTATACGGATTATGCATCATAAATGGTGTGTGCTGCAGTCGAACTGGCAATGTCTGCTCGATAGTCGAATGCTCTAACCACTACACTATTGATGTTCTGCTTTATTTATATGTATACCCATGGTTCATAGTTACCCGAACACACACCTCAACACTTCACTACCATAGCAGGCATACATTTTCCTGTTGGGAAAACTGCACTACTGCACATGCGCCATTCCCTACTGCTTTAGACACATCCCGTATGTTGGCTCACTCCAAGTATATTCAGACATCCCGAGCTTATAATCCTGGGACATACATTCATATCATGGTCAGGGTGTTTAATTAGTCTTGTGATTTTCGGCTCGTCCAACTGTTGACTGGGACAGCTGTACCTGTTTGAAATTCAGACTTAGCACGGGGACATAGTTAGTTCCACTTTTAGCATCCTATCTGTGGTTGGGGATGCAGAAGTGTACTCGTCTCTGGCCCACCTGATCTGACAGCACTAAATATTATGGGGGTTCCACTGCTGTTTCCCTTCACATTCGTTATGACTGCTATATTGTGAGCATGTTCATTCTTCATATCTATATATATATATATATATATATATATATATATATATATATATATATATATATATATATATATGTATATATATATATATATATATATATATATATATATATATATATATATATATATATATATATTTATATATATATATATGATATATATATATATATATGACATATATATATATATATATATATATATATATATATATATATATATCTGTCTGTACATACACATGCATATACACCTACATGCTTATTTACATTTCCCATACTGTTGAATGACCGCCACTTACTGTTGCGCATACACACTTGCATACCCACTTACGTCTAGGGTTGCCACCTTTTTAAATGGCCAAAGTGGGACATTTTAGGGACAAACATCAGATTTTACAGGCCGACACATACCCACAGTCAGTACAAAGGATAGAACTTTACTTTTTTGCCTAAATAAAAGCTTATTCTTGCAGCAGTTTACTTGCTTATTCTGTTTCTTGTAAGATTCAGGTATTTTACATACAGAAATAACTATTTTATGAAACTATTACATGAAATATGGGACATAATTCTGTCCTACAATCTCAGGACATTTGCCATTTTTAATATTTTTTGCCAGGACACAACTGCCCAAAAAGGGACTGTCCCATGCAAAGTGGGTCAGGTGGTAACCCTACTTACATCTGCTTTAAAGCTCCTTAATCACCCTATATCTGACTGCCATTATTGTGGCCATCATATAAAATTAGCCCTTGCATGGCTTGGACCTGGGAACAGGAACACCATAGTCACTGGTTTTACCACTAAACCATCCGTGATACATTCTCTTTGGATGGTAATTAGGATGTATGACTTTACTACAGCCATTCCACAGGACTGGCAACAAATGTGACAGTTGGGTTGTGTACATATGTGTAGTACATGTTAATATTCATATGTTTCTGAGACGCATATGTATACATTTGCAAGTATACATATTTATGAATTGGACACATACTTGACAACTACTTATATGCATGTATGTGTGATGTATAGCTATGCGAATGTGAAAGGTATATATTCCTGAAAATGCACGTGTGGAGACGTGCATCACAATCAGGTGTTTAATCCCAGGTCGTAGGTTCTGCAGGACCGACTGGAGGCTGAGCAGGGTTGTGGACAACTACTGCTCATACAACTTGTGTCCAGATGTCTACGAGACTGGACATCGTGTCGTGCCACCAAGTCTAATCTTTATTACAGATACTTATCCCATGAGGTTTCTCCAAAAACGTTGGGGACCAATGACCTCGATTCTTTTGGATTTACAAAAATCAGGTAGAATTATACATGCAAGGCATACATAGTTTGCAATCCTGAGACTGCCTAGGGTGAGACTGCTTAGTAGATATGAGTAGGGGTCACTATGTGCAGATATGGCTGCGCCAAGCTAGCAGCCCGAGTATGGGTGGTTTTGGTCGACCTTCAGGAAGGGGGGGTGGTGTGCTGTGGAGGGGATCATGGATTTTCAATTATGTATCCAGGTGTGTTGGGGGTGGATGGCTCAGTTCAGGCCAGACCATTATGTGGTTGTGAGCTGGTAACGTTTCTGTACATGTGTATTGCACATTTTAATTTTTATATGTTTGTGGGATTGTGTTCTACAGTATAGCCTGTCAGGTTGTATTGCGGATGTGAATGTTTGTTCTTTGGTTTTCTTTCTGATTCACCCACTGCTCCCTCGTACACCTCCAGTTCACCTATTGTGCATCCGACCCAGACTCCCCTTGGCAAATTATTATATTAACCATCACTCCCCATCCCCATATTCCACACACACCATCCATCCCTTCTCTGGTTGATGGCCCATGGCACAGACAACAGAACACATTGGGTACACTACATATCTCTGGTACCAATATGGTTGTGAGGACGACCCTAGCATTTTTGATCTTCCACATGCTGTCCTTCACGCACATAGGTACATGCAAATACTTATCTTTCATGACACGGTAGGTAGACCTGGGTAATACCCATTCATCTTTGGGATGTCCAGACAAGGACGACTTGGACCACAAATGGGCATATATTGAGCGAATGCTCTGACCATTGGTAGGGTTGCCACCTTTTCAAATTACCAAAGTGGGACATTTTCGGGACACACATCATATTCTACAGGCCAACACATACCCATGGTCAGTACAAAAGATAGTACTTTAATTTTATGCCTAAATGAAAGCTTATTGTTGTAGCAGTTTAGTTGCTTATTCTGTTTCTTGTAACATTTAGGTATTTTACATACAGAATTAAGTATTTTATGGAACTATTACATAAAATATGGGACATAATTATGTGCTACAATCGCAGTACATTTAACATTTTTAATAGCTTTGGTAAGGACACAACTGACCAGAGAGGGACTGTCCCTCACAAAGTGGGACAGGTGGTAACCTTAACCACTGGGCTAGGCTTAGCAAAGGACAGCGGCACGCTAACACGCTGCGTTTCACTTCCACTTAGTATAACAATCAACACTACAATGGAATATGGGCATGGGGTTTTAAATGTCATTTGTTCAAGGGACGGGGACTCAATATTCAACTACGTGCCTTTGTGTTTAATTTTTATTTTGGTGTTCGCAAAACTGTCTTGTATGCTTTGCATACATTTCAGTATCCACGGACACTGACAGGAGTGATTATTATTAGAGGCAGGTTGTACCAGTCAGAATTTTAGGTTGCACGTCTGCAGCCGACATGTTCACGCCTCCGTGCAGTGCTTAGACACACCCCCTGCACTCGGCACATTTCCTATGCATGTGGACATTGCGGCAGCATGCCTTCATTAATATGCATGTGGTGCTGCTGCGCCATCTCTACGCCGCAAGGCTGGCGAAAGGCTAACGCCATCCTTGTGCCGAGCTTCATGAATACCGGGGGTAGTCTGTACTTCTATTATTTTTTCAATTGAATGTTATTCAATGTTACTGTAAATTCTTCTTTTTTGTGTTGTTTCTTTTTTGTGTTGTGTTTGTTGTGTGAAAAACAGCTACTCTGTCACTGATTTCACACCTATTCTTTTTATTTATTTAAAAGAAGTTAGGGTTTGTAGATTTTAATAATCTAAAGACCATGTTAAATGAGCTTAAAATATACTGCTTGTGCAACTGATATCACACTACAAGCGCTACCTTAACAACAGACAAGCAGGGGATTCCTTAGCTGACTATTTCCACCTTAAATCTTTCATAACAGACAAGTAAAGCTCTAACTAGTGCGAAAGAATGTTTCAAATAACAGCATTGTCAGAACCCAGTAACGGAACTCTGTTTATAGTGACTCTGTTTTTTCCACATTTAAAAATATGGATATCTATGTTACTTTTAAAATGGGAATTTGAAGTGTAGTGAAGTCAGTAAGCCACAGAAACTATGATTAAAATTTTTCAATTCCTATTATGCAACAATGAGGTGAACTAAATATACTATTAATAAAAAGGGAAATGAGAAAAAACATTTGTGTACATGTTGTCTCTGTTCTTCCTTTACATATGGCTAATTATACTAAAGTGAAAGATAACATTTGAATCTGGTTTTCCTCACTGCCTATGAATGAGATGTAACTATATTTTTAGAAGTCACTCTAATTTATAAAACCATTTAACATTATCAGACACAACCACTAGACTTGTGATGAGTATGTTGCATAAAGTACAAGTTTAAGAAAACGTATAAATGTCTCAGAGTATAATAGGCAATATAATAAATAAAATACATACATTTTGAGGTAAAGTCCAGAAGTTTATATCTTTGTTGGTTCTTTGAGAGATTTGGAAGACTGTGTAGTTTTAGAATCCGTTCTTTGTTTCTTTTTCCTTACATCAGACCAAGTATTTTTTTCTGGAGATCTGTTCAAGTTGGTGGTAACAGTCCAGTCCATTTCTTCAGGAATTGTGATGATATTATTATTCTTGATGAAGGTAGAAGCTTCTTCAATGTTGTTAAAGGTTCTCAAGTCATTTGAATAGAAAATTCTGATTCTAGCAGGATATACCATCTGCGCTTTTATTTTATTTTGTTTGAGAAGTTTCACTAATGGCCAAGTTTTTTTCCTTGTTTCTAACACTTTTGCAAAATAATCATTGTCAAATCTGATCTGACTCTGTTTATATGTTATGGGACTTTTTCTCCAGGCTGTTTTTAAAATGAGTTCTTTATCCAAGAAGGACAGGAACTTTACCACAATTGATCTTGTTGGTGCATTAGGTGAAGAGGGTATAGATTTTCCTATGGCTCTGTGAGCTATTTCTATTCCATTTGATAATCCCTCTTTTAAATCAAGCACTTCAAGCATCCAGGAATTCAAAAAGGTGATGATGTCTTCTCCCTCAGTTTTTTCTGGAAGGCCAAATATTCTTATATTAGTTCTCCTCTCCCTATTCTGTAAATCATCCACTTTATTAAGTAGCCAGTTATTTTGGTGAAGTAAGAATTCTAACTGATTTTCCTCTTCTTTGAGTCTTCTATCTATGTCATTTAGTGATGTCTCCATATCAAGTAATTCACTTTGTTGTTGCTGCAGTATTTATTTTAGTACATCTGTTTGCTTTTGGCAGTTTTCCTTGAGACTTTCCAAATTATCAATGAATCTATCCATTTTCAACGACAGTTCATGTAATGTGGAAGACATCAGTTGTATCTCCTTCTTCAGAGTGGTTTCTGAGTGAGAATTCTTTAAACTGGCCATTACCAAACAGCTGTGTTGTTCTCCAGAATATTTTGACAGGAAAAACTCAATAATATTTCTTGAAATTTGCTAGAGTTGTAGTTCTTAAGTTCCTTAATATTTTTTTTCTATTTCTGGTTAAT
>NC_056729.1:993511688-993532847 GCF_019279795.1 Protopterus annectens
CTTTGAAATTGATGCATCTGATAGGCTGAGATGAAGACTAATTACCAATCAGTGTGGTGGTATAAAAGGAGATGCCTAAAAGCTATTTCCTTGTAAGTCCCTTTCTCAGCCTGAGGATTATTCTCAGTCAGAAAAGGGTAATGATCAAGGAATTAGCAAAGTTTCACAGCCCAGTACAGGCTTATTGCAGATGTAGCCCATGGCATACTCAGAAGAAGGGCTGGTAAGGACTACTGCTGTGACTTTTTGTGTAGCAACCTTCTGTCAGAAAGGCTATACTGGGACAGACTTTAAATATTGCTCTGTAGCAGAATATACATGATTTCAATATTTTGTAACTACGGAACAAAATTGAGTGTACTGTGCTTTGTTTTTTTTTCCATTTGGAATAAATCTCTGTTCTTATACATCACTTCCTTCAGTAGATTTTAAAGAGCTTACACTAGTGGAACATATGAGCAGTTTTGCTACAGACTTGTGAAGAGATACATTCTATCCTTTTGCTGCCAATAGTCTGAAGTATTTAAGGTATATTTTCCTGCGGTGAGACATTGATTTTTTACTACAGTTACTTATTGTGTTTCTTTTGACCCAGACAAAATGTGGAAGCCGTAAGTGTGGTTCAAGGTGGAGACCAACTGTTAACTTTTGCAACGGCAGTAACAACTTATGACTATGCCTAGAACTGTACCTGATATGATAAAGCTTCAGTCATGCCTGTTGGCTTTAGAAGGGTATGTCAGCCAAGAGAACTATACCCCACTGGAAAGGGTAAAATCCTCTTCTCTCAGATGACAGAACATGCATTAAAAACCTGCATGGCTTTGGAAGGGACTGATTATACACATTATGTAAAGCATATAATGGATTGCTTGGTTATGGCTGGAATAACTTCTGAAATCAAGGTGTAAAATTTCATAATTAGACCTTAATGCTTAGAAATTGGTAAAAAACTTTAATGCATGATCTAAATCAGATTATAATATTATGGTTAGAATCTGATATTTCAACTAAAAGATTAATATGTTAGAAATTCTACCAGATGACTAATTAAAAGGAGCATTATCTAATAAGATGAAGAAGGTTGTATTGCACTATGATCTGACAGACTCTGACAAGGTAGTAATTTTAACATAATGTTTATTAGTTGATGATAAATTGTTTAAAGCTGAATTATCTCCTTCTAAATGTAAAACTGCAGTATGAAATTTACACTCTTCTGTGAAAGAAAAGTAGAAAGGAAAGAGTTAAACTCTTTCAGATGTGGTGGGTGGATGTCATATAAGCAGCTTCTGGTCCAGTAACACCGAAAAGAATGCTAGTAGTAGAAATGTGATAACTGGCTAGTGTGCTGCAAATGAAGCTTTTCTTACGGGCTGTAATAAATTGCTTCTAGAACTATTGTGTTAGTGTTATGTAATGGTATTACAGCCAAGCTAATAAAATGTATTATATTTTTTGTAAAGGAGAGAAGTCAAGCTCTGAAATGAATGAAGACTACCTGCGTTAAAGATTCTCTGATATGCAATTTAGCTTTAAACTGACTCATTGTGTTACAACAAGAAAATATTTCCCTTTTCTAAGGCTCCATGGAAAATGTGAGAGGGGGCATCTATATACGCTGCATGGCAGCCCATTATGTTGTCTGTTCTGTGCTAGAATAAATGAGAGCAAAGTGATCTAGGATCAAAACCAGAATAAACAAATTTGCAAAGGAGCTAAAGAGATGGCTAGAACATTTATTGTTAGATGGTAAAGCATGTTAGTCTCATTGATTGAACAATATGTAAGAGATGCCAGCACAGGAACTGAAGAGGAGCAGATAGAAAACTCTCAGACAAATTTTAGTAAAGGGAAGCTATAGGCACAGAGACTTAATAAACGTGTTTGTTACAGAAACATACACTACAAAAATAGAACAAGAAGGGCACTTAAGATGGGACCTTTAGAGCAAAGAAGTAGAATGATGTGATAAAAGAATTTAGGTAAGAAAATTCAGAGTTCGAAACCCATTGTTGACCAAGGGGAAAAGAAAGTTAAAGAAGAAAGGGGAAATGTCAAGTGACTTGTTAGATAGTGGAAACATTAAGGTAGAAAGATTTTGTTTTGTCTAGCATTACCTTTTGTAGGGGAAGCCATTGAAGAACCTCAGGCCAGTGTTTTTGGAAGAGGAACCTATACATTCTGCCACAAGTTAGTAAAGAAAGCAACTCAGAATTAATAGACTTACAGCTTAGCCACACACATTTTTGATTTGTACAATGGAAGATGATGCTTTAAAAAAAGGACAAAAGACAGAGAGAGAGAGAGAGAGAGAGAGAGAGAGAAAATACAACAAAGGTAGTAGTAGAAGATAGTGAATAAAGTGTTCCATTTCCTACCGTTATTTGAGTTAAACAATGTAAGATGCTCCATTTTCTACAGCTATTTGAGTGACACAACAGTCTCTTATATAAAGTAGGTAAAGGCAGGGAGGAGCTTACACAGTAGCTATTAGTAAAAACCAGTAAAAATGCTACTGAGACGTCTTCGCTAAATCCAAAGTTTTTAATGTTAAAACACTGCTGCACCAAGGTTAAAACAAGCACACAGTAAGAATAAAATGCACAAGCACTTTTGTTCCGACATTCAATTGCAAAGGAACTTTATCAGATAAAACAGCCTTTCATCTATATTCAGTTTTAAATAACCTTCATCCAATTAGATTACAATAAATAAATGAGCTTAATTGAACTTATTCTAGGATAAAAAGTTTTTTTGCAGGACTTATTTATTGATGGCTATATTTCAGTAGAAGAATATAATTATTTGAGTGTCACTTACCCTATTACTCCAACCATCTTTGGAGTACCTAAAATCTATAAGGATTTGATCCAATCTCCTATATGCCCAATTGCACACACTAGGGGTTCTATTACTCACTCTTTAGCAAAATTCTTGGATTTTAAATTAAAAGAGTCTGTTTTAAATGAACCCCATTTGTGTGTTGACTCATGGGATTTTCTTAGGAGAGTGGCTACAGTTAGATTTGAGAAAGAATATTTATTTACTACAATAGATGTTAAAGAATTATATACTGTAATACCACATGAAGTTTGTGAAGAATGGGTTTATGACTATTTACGAACAAAATGTTTGACACAAGACCAGATTAATACATATGAGCAATTATTAGATATGGTCTTTAGATCTAACTTCATTATTGTATGCTAATATTGTGATGTTATAATGGGAGAGAAGATTTTTATTTCCGTTTCCCTTTTACATCTATTCTACTACATACACCCGCTTTTTGGATGATATTTTTACCCTGTGGAAAGGCCCCAGGGATATAGTAAGGGATTTTTTAGTATTTATTAATACAACTACATCATTTTTTTTAAATTTACTCATTCAGTTAATAAAGAAGAAATTCCATACTTGGATGTCCTTATTAAGAAGGACACATCGAATAATAGATTTACAACAGAAACTTATCGCAAAACAACATATTCAAACACCTTTTTACATTTTAATAGTAACCACCCTTAAAGGCAAAACTGGGCAGTGGTTAAATGGCTATTTGTGAGAGCAGCCCATATGGTTACGCTATGGGAAACAGTTTTAGATGAATGCAAAAATTTGAAAAATATGTTTCTTCAGAAAGGATATCCAATTGTATTGATTAACGAGTTGAATAATGAAGTTATTCAAAAGAGAGTTATAGGTCATTTTAATCCCATTCTAAGTGAGAAGATTAACAGTCAGGTTGATACTGAAATGCGAGATACAAATATTTCACCTAATTGCCTCTTTGGTATGAATGGTTCTCCTAGCTGGGTTGGGGAAGATGAAATACGTGATGATAATGTGGTACATAATTTTCAAAATGATTTTACTGCTACATTTAATATGTACAATTACCAAATTAGGAGTATTAGATTTAAAAATTGGGAGATTTTAAAAAGAGAAAATGATGTCAAAGAGCAATTAGGTAATAGATCTATTTTTGTATATAAAAAGTTTGAACTTCAAAAGTGCTTTCAAAGAATAGTTGAGTTGAAAAAGATAGAAAGCATGATAACATGTGGTGCTTATGTTTACTGTCATTATGTATTAGAAGTGAGCCAGATCACTATTAACAACTATAATATTAGGATTTATCTTAGACCAAATTGCATTTCAACTAAAATTGTTTATTGTGCTATTTGCTTGTCATGCCCATACTTTTATGTGGGCAAAACTGAGCGTAAACTAAAAAACAGAATGGGTGAACATTTATGTGACATTCTTTTAAACAAAGAAACTAATGCCCCAGCAGAGCATATTCCTAACAATCATGGCCATGAATTTAAGTTTATAGTACTTGAAACACTAAAAATAGCGGGGAGGAGCATGGCCATTATATTTGGAAAAAGCCAAGCTTGTATGGCAGTTTTGTCTCAATGTTTGCTTTTGGCCGGGCTTGAACGAAGCTGAATCTATAAAATGTTTGCTTCAATTAAAAATGTTAAATAGATAAAATAAAAACTTTTTAGGTAGATATTTATTTTATTTGATAGTAGATATGCTGAGTTAAGATACTTTAATGATATGAATTTGCTGTATGTATTTTAAGTGTCTTTGACCAATCTAATTGGATGAAGGTTATTTAAAACTGACTATAGATGAATGGCCGTTTTATCTGATGAAGTTCCTTTGCAATTGAATGTTGGAACAAAAGTGCTTATGCATTTTATTCTTATTGTGTGCTTGTTTTAACCTTGGTGGAGCAGTGTTTTAACATTACAAACTCTGGATTTAACAAAGATGTCTCGGCAGCTTTTTTACTGTTCTTTTGTTTTGGATATCTGTTTATTGTCTTGCTGTTTTACAGTAGCTATTAGTGCCAAAACCTTGTAGGCACTTGTAATGAAGTTATCTCATTTTTACATGTTAGTAGATCACCTGAGGATGAAACAAAAAACTAATGCAAGGGTTTAGGCAGATTTTATCAGTCAAGTATAAAGAAAGAAAAAAACAGAAAAACATGTGCTTCTTGTCCTATATGTTGGATACACTGCAGTCATCTTAGATTTAAGAGTCAGTCACTTGATGCCAGTGCGTGTTACAGAGGTGACATTTGAATGCTAGCATTGCATGGTAACTAGTAAAATCAATTAATGGACATTAGTAAATACTAGCAGCAATGGAGTATGCTTCAAAATTTCTAGAAGCTGCCCCATTACACACAACTAATGCCAGGGCTATTTCTGGAGCACCAGTGCTGTTATTCTGCAGAGTGATTATCCATAAGGGGATACTTACTGATCAAGGGGAAAACATTATATAAAGGGTATTCTATCAATTTTACCAGTACGTTAAAGTTAAACAATTAAAAATCTCAGCATACCATCTGTAGACTGATGGCTTAGTAGAGCAGTTCAATTAAACACTGAGGACTATGTTAAGGAAATTGATGCAGATGGTAAAACCTGGGAAAGGGGGTTCCTACAAGCTTTAAATTGGTTTACCTCATATGAACTCATGTATGGCAGGCATATCAGAGGTCTGTTTGGTATAGCTAAAGAGATTCTAGAAGAAGAGAAGACACCATTTAATAGTGCGATAGAAATTACATTAATTTATAGAACAGAATAAAGTTGGTTATATCTATCCTAAAGATGCACTCACAGAAAGCCAAAGAGATACAAAATCTCTGTAATATGAATGTCCCACTTAGACAATTTAATCCACGGTATCAAGTATTAGTACCATCTAGGGAGACAATGTTTTTGGGTAACTGATAAGGGCCATTTGAGGCAATTAAAATAATAAACACAGTGAATTACAAGGTTAGACAACCAGAGAAGAAAATGATAGAGAAAAGCCATCTCTTCAATATGCTAAAACCATGGAGAGAGGTAGAACATCCAGTGGTCAGCTTGCAAACTGAAATTCATATCGGGGAGACCGTAGCATCTCTACCTGAAATAAAGATATTAGAATCCTTGTTAAAATAAAATAATAAAAAAATAGTAAGAGAATTTATGTTAAGAAAGAAAGAATGTTTTTTCAGAAATGCCTGGGAGAAGTGCATGCTAGAACATAATACAGAAACAGCCCTTGCAGAGTTACAGAGTCACAGAAACAACTGGCAAGAAAATATGTTCAAGAAATGTTCAAACTATAGGTGACAAAAGTGTCACAGACTAAATGGAGCAACAAAACAATGCTATCTGGTAAACCTGATAGAAGTATCTGAATTTGTAATGAATTTTAGAGCCTGCATAATATTTCAAGGTTTCATAACTATACAATTTATCATGGGATCATAGGATCATAGAAAGTTAATAAGCTATTTTCCCTGAGGCCCTTACAAGCCTGGCCAAGAATTTAGCCCATGTTCCAACAAGTCAGCACCCAATGCCACTGTCCAGCAGGGACACAGGTGGAATCCCAGGGGTGTATTTTCTGTGTCCCATCCAGTTATCCAGGTTGCTCTTAAAAAAAGGTTAATGAGGTATTCTGCTTGATGTGGAGAGGGAGTCTATTCCACAAAAGGAGGAAGTCTTGTGGACACAAATCTGTCCTGCCAATAAGTCCTACTGATGTCACAGACCAGGTTGAGGTCACGCATGCAGGTTACTCAAGTGGAGCTTGACATGTGGATATGCAGCAGTCCCATCAAGGTGGGGTCTGAGATTGCTTTGTATTCCAGACAGAGGTCACCACTGAGGAGCCTGTAGGAGGCTGAGTAGAGAGACAGAGCCTTTAGCCTATCTGAGTAGGGTAGACGTTCAAGGCCCTGGATTGTCCTGGTGAGGAACCTCTGTGGTCTCTCCAGCTGCTACATGTGCTTTGTGGTGTACATGCCAAAAGGGGCATTGTACTCAACAATAGGTCTTAGAAGGGAAGAATACAGGAATGTTATGACCACCTTGTCCCCAGATGAGATATCTTTACTAGGGTGTAACTGAAAACACCGAAATCGCAGATCGCCGACAATGAGAACACCGACACCGGAAGATCAACAATGGAGAAGACTGACAGCTGGGAATCCAGACGCTGAGAACACTGACATGTTAAGGTAAGTGTTTGATAGGGACGGATGTTGGGGTCAGGGTGTGGGTAAAGTAAGTGTGTGATAGTGACGGGTGTTAGGGTAGGGTGCAGGTCAGGTAAGTGTGTGATAGTAACAGAGTTTAGGTTTAGGGGCAGGTTAAGTGAGTTAGGGTTAGGGTGCAGGTAAGGTAAGTGTGCGATAGTGACGGACCTTAGGGTTAGGGTTTGGGTTAAGGTAAGTGCATAGATAGTTGTGTATGTAAGGTTTAGTGTAAGTTTGTAAGGTTTTTGGTGTGCTTGTGTTGTGTGTGTGTTTTTCAGGAAAGGTATTTGTTTTGTTGATTGTTGGGATTTTGGTTTGTCGGGTATGTGAAGTTTCACGTTTTTGAACTTTTTTTTTTTCTCTCATTTTTTTCGTGTTGGTTATTTCCTTGTCAGTGTTTTGGCGTGCCAGTGTTATCAGGTAGACCTCTTTACTAAAGAGGTGGGCCATGTAGAAATCTTTCTATACAATGGTGGCAATATGGTGGTCAAAAGTCAGTTTGCTATCAACCTGGGTGCTCAAGTCCATCACAACTGATTGCCTACTTAGGACCTTATTATTAATGTGATAATTTGTGAGGACATCACTCTCCCCAAAGGGGATGATGATCATTTTTTGGCATTTAGTTTGAGGCCATGTTTCTGACACCAGTCATTTGTTTGGGTGACACCCTTTTGAAATATGTCCACATCACTAGGGGGATTGATGACAGCACCCAGCTTGCTGTCATCTGCAGACTTGGTTAGTCATAGCCCACTGGTTTTGGCCTTCACCTCAGAAAAGTATATCCCAAACAACAGAGGCCCCAAGACCGATCTTTGGTGTATACTGCTCATTATGGGTCTACTGCTTGAGGTGGCTTTCCCTATTTTGACTAGGTGGATTTTATCAGTGAGACAGTTTGCTACCCATCTGGCAACATATGGATGGATGTCTAGTTGAGAGGGTTTATCTATTATACCTGAATTTGGAATAATATTGAAGGCTTTGGCCAGGTCAAGTTAGGTGGTGTGCACCATCTTCCCCTTGTCCATGGCTTTGGTGTCTGTCTCAAAAAAATTTGACAAAATTTAACAGGCATGACTCCCCTTGATGAAACCAAACTGTATGGGATCGAGTATCTGGAGGATGCCAATGTCCTTGTTAATGAAGTTCATGATAATCTGCTGCATGGCCTTGCAGATCAGGCTAGTTAGGCTGATGGGTCTATAATTTCCTGGATCAGTGGATGCTGAAGTACCTACAACATGCCAGATACTTAACAACATTAGACTTGACAAAGGGTATTGGCAACTATTGTTTTCTGTCTCTGATAAAAAAAGCAGGATAAAATGCAGAAGCACCACACATAATATGCTGCTGCATACCTAGATGAAGTGATCATCAGGTCCAAGGAGTCTGTAGGCCAGTCAGGCTTGACTATGGATATAAAAATGAAGTGAGTTGGGAATGGTGGAAGCTAAATGTCTGGGACATGTTTTACGAAAAGGGGTGGTAAAGCCATAACTAGAAAAAAAACACACCCTTCAAAAAGATAGTTGAAGACTAGTCTTGGACTAGCTGAGCATTACTGAAAATGTAACCTCAATTTGGCAGCTATTGGTTGTCTTCTGACAAATCACACAAGAGTGGTCCATCGAAGAAGGATAATCATTTACTGTGCTAAAAAGACTAGAATGTTCTGAAGCACTGTTATACAAAATTCGTTCTTTATGCAGATGCATCTGTGGAACGTCTAAGAGCAGTGTTGTCCCAAACTATGCAAGACTAGGAGCATCCTATATACTATAAAAGTTGAATACTAAGCAATGCTGAAAATTGGCCAAGAACTTTGACACTATTCCCCACTCGGGCATCATTAATAAACTCACCCAGTTGGAGAGTAACCTGTATATTGTCAGGTGGATTGCAAAGTGTCTCACCAATAGAATGTACACAGTCAAAATAGGTGACTCTACCTAAACCAGCAGACCCATAACCAGTGTTTTTTCAAAGGGATCTGTGCTGGGGCCCTTACTGTTTGGAATCTACTTCTTAGATGTACAGGCTAAAACAAAAGGCCTATGGCTGACAAAGATTGCTGATGATCGCAAATTGGGTGCAGTCACTGAGTCCCCAAACAATGTCAACATCTACAGGAGGGACTTGCACAGACAGATTATTGGTGCCAAAGTCATGGGCTAAAAGCCAATGGAAAAAAGTGAATTATCATCCACTTCAACAAGGGCAACATCCCTGCAGATTACCACATTAATAACAACAGTCTAAGCATGCAATTACTGGTGAGAGATTTGGGCACACAGGTTGACACCAACCTTTTCTTTGACCACCACGTCCCCACAGTGGTAAGAAAGGCTTTCTATATTGCCTACCTTATAGGTAAGGGCAATGCATCCAGAACAAAAGAGGTTAAATGCCCCCTGTACCCCTCACTCATCAGGCCAAAACGTATAGTGCTACCTTTGGTATGTAACTTACCAGGCACCTGCAGCAACTGGAAAGACCTCAAAGGTTTCTTACAAAGAAAATTCAGGGTCTTCAGCATATGCCATATGTTGACAGACTGAAATCACTGTCACTGTGCTCTGTGTCTTACAGACAGAGGTGACCTCTGTCTTACATATAAAGCAATCTTAGATCCTGATCTAATAGAAATGCTGCACATTCGTAAATCAAATGGTATAAGATGCACTCGCTCTAGGGAACTCAGTCTAGTATGTGACATCAACAGGACTTGCTGGAGAGACAGATGTGTCTCACAGAGGTTACCTCTTCTCTGGAGCAAATTTCCAATTCAGGTAAAGCAGAACCCCTTGCTGACTCTATTTAAGCGTAATTTGGATGATTGGATGAGAAACCAAAACTCACCCTGGGAGTTTCACCTGTGTCCTCTTGGACAGGGCAGTAGTTGTTGACTTACTTCCACTTAATACCTCGATATTCTTGTGAACAGAGGTTGTACTTGACTAGGCTTGTAAAGGCCCTTGGGTCATAAGCCTAGTAACCTCCTATGATCCTATGATCCTATGATAATGCTTTTCTGTCTGTCTGTCTGTCTCTAGAACATCAGATGATGCTGTCAGAATGAACATTTCCCTATACTTATTGTTAACACTTTTAATATAGCATGCAGTTCATTTGTAATATTAGATAAGGGGCTTGGTTTAAATTGTGAAATATAAATGGGTTTCTAAAGCAAGTGCACCATAGAGAAACAAGAAGCTCCCCTGCACTTGTTTGAGGTGAAGTTGTTTGAACGTAAATAGCATGAAGAAAAAAAAAAAGAATGAAATACGTAACGATGAATGATGTCTTCCTTTGGAAATCATTGCTAGTGCAGATTATATGTGTGAATAGGAATTGTTTTGGAATATTTCTCCCTTCTTCGAGTTGATGCAACCGTGGAATCGATATTAAGGGTGTTTGTCCCCCTGAAAAAAACAATTAAAGTGTTTTTTTTTCACCTTTTTGTGTTTCAGGCATTTTTTTTTTTTTTTCCCCATCCCTTCAGCACATCTGCATTCTGGAATTCTGAAATCTGATGTTCATAGTAGAAGTGAAAAAAAATTATTTAAAATGTTAACTCCCAGAAATGAAGAAACTAAAATACTATTGCGAATAACTTTCGCAGGGAAATCCTACTGTAGTTATAGCTTTCGGGAAGATAATTCCAAAAGTTTTGAAAAGAATTATACTTGAAACAAGTAAAGCAACTTTTTTTTATTAAGCAGCTCAAGCAAATTTAAAACAGAAGCACACCACAGACTTTTAGAGTTATCTTTACTATATTTGCATTTTCCATCTGATTTAGCAGTAGTATAACATCCTACTTTATTGATTATAACAGAAGCTTTAGAAGTCATACTGAAGAACCTGTTATACCACATTGTCTAACTCTGAACTACAGTTAAACTGAAACAGTGACTAAAGCATTTTACTTGCAAAAGTGCAAATGTCTACAAGTTTTTTCTTCTCCCTTAACATAGCAGGATAAGTCATATGATTAGTGTTAGTCTTCTAGCATTTCATGACTATATGAAAACTTGAGAACAGATGTTATTATAAAGAGAGCTGGATGCTTTTATATTTGTTGCTCAATCACAGTCATGAAATTCTGTTAATAAATTAAAAGTACTGCGAGAAACAGATGCAGCATTAATGAAGCGCATACCTTAGATAATTATGTATCTCTTCAGTTATGGTACTCTAGTTGTCTCACAATTCACTGATCTTGTTAATTATTTTAATTGCCATATTAAGAAGCAGTACATCATAGCACAGTTGTTATAGATAAAATGATTTAATAGTTATGCTCTATAACATATCTCCAGAAGAGTGTAATAGGCTTATACTTGGCATTATCTTTGGTAGAAACAAAAAGACAGCATTCCTGAATTATGACTTGATGTCACATGTCATGCTGTTTGCTCTTTACTTAACCTTTTCTGCTCTATAAAGCCCCCACGTTCCGGGTCTTGTGTCGATTCCTGAGATGTGTATAGCAGCAGGGCATCCTTGGGTCAGTGTTGCAGGTGGTACTAGTTTCAACAGTGATTTTTTTTTCATCTGTTTGCCATTCTGCATTTTCATAAACTGGAATATGCTTTAAAGTTATCATGAATATCACACCTGGCAATTCGTTTAATAAAAGTAAAATTCAGGAAGACAAACTGCCATCTTTACTGAAAGTCTTTTATGCACAGTGTGACCTTCTATTAACTGGTTGTTTTCAGATTACCTGCTTGAATAAACTCTCATTCCTCACACATCTGCCTGTCTTAAAACGTGTGATCAATGAGAGTGCAGCTGTAGTCTACAATAACTGCAAGGTATGTCATTAAATGATTATAATAATAAGTCGAGTTTTTCTTTGCAGACGCTCACTCAGTTTGTGGCTAGGTTGTGTAATACACTACGCATCTTCCGATCACAAAGTATTGACAATATAATGACAGTAGGATATTATTTTAGTGTCTGCATGTACTCCTCAGGCATGTTATATGATCAGAGCTTAGGAATAGGCAGAAAAAAAAACAAGACTTTTTGTCAATACAGAGAAATGATAACGTGAATGATTGCCTAGACATGTAGAGAGCCCTACAGTATGATGAAGTAAAACAATATCATTTTGATAAATTTTATTTGTAATCAGGAGGGAAATGGTGCTTCTCATTAAACAGCTGCAACACCATTAGTAATCAGAAGGAGAAAGCTCAGTACCATGAGATACATTTTGCAAAGAATTTCTAGTGCTTAGTGTGGTCTTTAGACAACAATCGTCAGTCTATAAATCTTGAGAGATGAGACATTTCCCTTATAGAGACGAATTCAAATCAAGACCCAGACTGATCCTGCACACAGTCGTATTTGATCATTGCTGTACCGTAGTGGAAACAAATAAATAAATACGTAAAGCAATGTTTTTGTTTATGTATTTTATGTCACCAAACAGCAATGCTTCCTCCTGAGGATTACTGAATGCTGTGATGTGTTAGGTACTGACTGACATTCTGGCACAGAGAGAATGTCTCTGAGATGACAGTATGCTATACTTCTCCACTTCTTAGAGCAA
Organism: Protopterus annectens; assembly: GCF_019279795.1. Taxonomy (NCBI): domain Eukaryota; kingdom Metazoa; phylum Chordata; order Ceratodontiformes; family Protopteridae; genus Protopterus; species Protopterus annectens. The sequence continues at coordinate 993,524,327 of NC_056729.1, forward strand.
GAAATCTGGACAAAGCCATAAATAATGGGGGGACAAAGGCTCAAAAATAGGGATTTTTTTTAATATTACTCTTACAAACATAAAATGTTGATAGAATAGCAGGTTTTGCATTAGCATGAATTTCATGAAGAGTTTGAAGTCTGAAACTCCAATGTTTGTCATTATTTTCTGACTTTAATCTTTAATAATTTGTTACTAATTTGTCAGAAAAACCACAATTTTGTGAAAAAAACTGACAAAAAATATGATGCAAAAATCTGTACAGTAGAGAGGTATGTTAAATGCTTTCTCCTGTAATCCCCAGTTTGAGTCAACTCAATAGCTCCTTGTAGCTATGACTCTGAGACAGTACTTCCATGGTAAAGAAGAATTAAGGTAGTTATGCCTTGAGGGGCTCACCTGGTAAAAAGACACAACCCACTTTCTTGCATGCCCACAAAACAGTTCTATACAACTTGCAATAAAATAGATTTCTGAGAAAAAATTGGAGCTTCCAAATCTGATAGTGGCCATAGTGATTATTAGAAAGGAACGGGTAATGGGTATCTAGTACTCCTTTGGCTGGAATCCAACTTTAGTAAAAATAATGCAGGACTAATGATATATGTGTGAGGGGAGTTAGAAAAGTAATACCTGTACAATTTTTGTGCAAAATGGAGAAACAAACTGACGGATGCAATATGCATGAAAGTAACCCATGACATTGTATTTATCAGTGTACTGTAGTATTGGTTTAAATGGACTGTTCTATTATACATTCATTAATATTCTCATACACTGCTCTGTCAATAAAGTATTAAAATCCTTACCAATAAATGAGCTTATTTTCCTATGCATTTTAGACTTTAGTATAGATTACTAGCTATAACAGACTACAGGTAATATATAACCTGAAATATAAAATACAAAAAGAACAATGTCCTCATAGGCTACATTGTTGACCTGAGAAAATAACAAAATATTTTGTACTTTACTGCTTACATACTTCAGGTGTCTATGAATTCTGACATGTGAAAGAGATGTGGCAAATGTAAAATCATGTAATGCAGGAACATATGATGCTTTAACACAACATAAAGGGCAGGATTCACGAAGCCTCTGTGTAAGAGTTAGCAAGTCTTACATGGAGGCTGTAGTTAAATGGAGTGATGTCAGCATGCCATGCATATTCATGAGTGCATGCTGAATCACACCCTAGGCTAACACGGTCCATGTAGCAAAGTAGGGGGCGTGTCCGCATGGCGAGATCTGCAAAGGGACACGCCCCCAGAAGAATCACAGTCCCAACAGGAAACTCCCAAGAGCGAGTCCGTGGAAATGTCATGAAACACAACAGCAAACATGCCCCTACAGACTAGTAACCCAACTGAAAAGTAAAACGTAAAATTAACAGTTTAATTTTTTTTTATTTCAGAAATGTTTGCCCGTAATTGCACTCGTTTGCGCGGGTGTGCCCTTCGCTCAGCCACAGTTAGCAGTCACTGAAAAAGCATATAAGCTCTAAATATGCAAAATAAGCAAAGTAGTAATAGCGTAGCAGTAGAGACGTCAGCCAAAGAGGAGGCAGTCACGGTTCGAGCACCAACAACATCATTTTTTATTTTTAGTGAAATAAGCACAAAACAATCCCCTGCATATATGTATATATATATAATTATAATTTAAGTAAAATGCAATGAAATTGGCCATGTTTTATGAAGAACTCTGACACAATAAAAAAATAAAATATTTTATAAGTGCCCATAGCTGAGCAGTGCTCTAACAAGCTGAGTATGTATGCCTGCAAGTGAGCAGTGGTTTAACAGGTGTAATAGGAGTGCCCGGAGTTGAGCAGTGCTTTAACACGCTGAAAGTGTGTGCCCGTAGCTGCGCAGCATTTCTCACAGCATAATATGTGTGCTCATAGCCAAATAACGCGTTAACTAGCGTAACCTATTTGCGTGGAGCTGCGCAGCACGCCAACCGGCTTACCGGCGGGCACTGTAGTGTAGAGCAACCTGTATCAAAGCCGCCTTTAAACAGACACACCTCCTAGCCTGTCTAGACAGTAGTAAAATAAAAAAAGAAGCAGTGCCCAGGCTTGAACACAGGATACTGTGCATCATAGTCAAAGTACTGAACCACTAAGCCATGACAGCTGTACTGAAAACTGCAGAATTAGCATATATATAGGAATGAATGGAAATAGAAGCATGACAAAGCAGGTTTTGTGAAGCTGATACAATTCCAAAATGGCCAATCACAGATAAGTGCGGGAAAAACGTCAAATATAAGCCCCATAGGTGGGAATACACAGCATAACTGATTGTGAAACCTATTTGCAGTCAGGATGGCAGGTGTAGGAGAGGGCAGCCACTTTCGAGCACATGGGTGGGGTGTTGAGGACTCCAAATACATGGTTTGGCTCCTAGTCCACGATCATGAGGCTCAACTCATGCAGGGCCAGGTTCTGTGGGGTGCATATAGGGCAGAGGCGTGGAACCGGTTGGCACATGATCTCACCAGTGCCACAGGCATACCAAGGACTGGTGAACAGGTCCATCACCACCATGCGGACCTGAAGAGATGGAAGCAGGACCAACTGAACCGTTGGATCCAGGAGGCCCGGCAAATGCCCAACGCCCCACTACTGAGTAAGTGTCCATGTAATTATGTATGTAAGGAATTATCCTAGCTGATATTATGGAGATGTATGTCCCAATATTACTTCATTTATATTACAGCTGCAGGTGTGCGTTCCGCAAATAGGCGAGCCTATGCTGATAGGCTGGAGCGGTTGTGCCACCAGGCAGGTTAGTAATTATATTCCTGTACTTGTTATACAATATAAGTGAGACAGCTTGTAAAAGAGGTCAGTGTAGTGACATATTAATAAAGTTCAAATAACACTAGAAGAAAGATTCTGCTAGCACTGTATGATTAGATAAGTGATGCAGCCTGTAAGCCAGAAATAAAAAGTAAACACGTCTGAAATAGTGATTAGCCACCTGAAGTGTAATATCAGATAACCTGCAGCAGCCTGAAAATCACTGGTAAACAAGCCAAAGATAATAGACATGTGTGAAATACATCCCCTTAGAAAATCTGCCATATGAAACAAGTGTGTCTGTTGGAAAGGATTGTTGTAAGCAGCTATGACATGTTAATAATGCCTACAATAAAGTACCAACTTGAATTGTAAAAATAAAACAAGTGAGTGAGAGAAAGATGTATGAATCGACCAAGAAAGCTGTTATAACTTCTGAATAAAGTATACTGCAGTCAGTACATAAAAGTACAGAAAGCTGTTATAACTTCTGAATAAAGTATACTGCAGTCAGTGCATAATGAAATGAATGAGACAGCCACAACCAAAAAGTGAAATGTATGAAATAAAGTACTGAAGCTGGAATGTGTCTGTCCCACAATTTGTATATGTTGCTGTACCCTTGCAATATGGAGACAGCATGGTTGTATGAAATAATGAACATCCACAGTTGTCTAGAGCCATATAAATGAAATGTAACAGGATGCTGTACCTGAACACAGCCAGATATGAAATGTGTAGGAATAAAAATGCAATGGATATTAATGTATCAGTAACAGTCCCATCAACAACATTCCTAAGGTTACATATAGGAAACTGTAGTAAGACCTGTAGGGTATATATATCTGCAGCTACTAGAGATGTACAGCATATGTATATGTAGTTGAAGTTGTTAATGAAATATTTCTTCACCCTACCCTATATTCACAAATAATGCCATTCCACAACAAACTGGGTATGTGTATTCACAATCAATTCCTATGGAAATTTGTCCTGTTGGTTCAAACATATTTGCATGTACGTTGCTGCATGTGCCCTGTTCACATATCCAAACCCGATGGCCTGTTGCCATCAATCGACCCTGCATGCTGTTGGATTGTGTACTGTTGTTCAAAATATGCATGTGTCATGCTTGCCGTTCAATGTTTGGAATTCATGGGTGTTTGGTTAATGGGAATACTGATGCATGCTGTTACAACTAATTTTGAATGGTATTGTTTGTTACTAACCCAAAATGTCATAAAATATGTCTAAACATAGGACAACAGGGAAGGCGGGTTCCAGCAGACCCACCTCTCCCAACTCAGCTGGTGAGTGCACCTGGCACTAATGCCCAGGCCGGAACCTCCTCCGGTGGCCCTGTGCCACCTTCGGGTGGAAGCGCTGCAGGGGATGGGGCTCGTCCCCCCTCTGCAAGCGTGGCTGGAGGAGACCATCCACTCACCCTCCAAAGTGTCCGGTCTGTGGTGCGTAGCGAGATCAGGCAGTCTGTGCTTGAACCCCTACGCCAGCTTGAGGCTCAGGTGGCACAACTCACAGGTGTCCCTGCTGCCCGTCCTACACAGCCCCCAGCACAGCCCTGTCCTAGGCTGTGAAGGCACAGTGGCAACTGCCCATGGGTGGGGATGTCAGTTCCACTGTTGCCATCTGTGGGCTCATGGGCTCGCGATATCCCAAAATCCATCCCCGTCAATTGTGTTTCCCCCCCACATGTGTCATGCTCCGCCTCTGTATGCATCTTGTTTGTCTTGTCTGTTAACCTCCTCTGCCTACCTCCCCAAATATACCTACTTCCTGTACCTCACATTAGACTCTCACCTGAAAAAAAAAAAAAAAGGGCACTCTGTTCCCGCAAAAAAATTACGCCCCATACATAGCTGCCCATTTTGCAGAGATGTCTGCTGGACATGTGAAGTGGTAATTACAATTGGCTGTACAACATACTTTGTTGTCCTCACCCCTCTCTCAGGGGTGGAAGGTTTCAAATTTCACACCAAATTACAGAGATATGCACAGCTGTTGCTGATAAAGAAATGGGCAGCTATGGTCCTTTCCTACATCCTTCCTGCAAATCCCAAGCTTGTTTTCCTACTGTCCTACCCTCTTTGTGACCCCTTTTCACCACTGTTCTATCTCCCCATTTTCTTTTCTTTCAAAGAAATTAGCGCAGGTGTGCGCAACAGTAAGCACTTTTAAGCAGTTGTAAGCGGGAGTGTGCTTGTGTGCGCTTAGCTGCTGGTGTGCGTGAAGCTGCGACAGTGCGCGCGTGAGCTCCCAGGCAAACCAGCGCTAACCCGCTTACAACTGCTTAAAAGTGCCTTAGTCACTCTGAATGACAAGGCCTGTAGTCTGCTCAGCAGCAAAATAAAATTCCTCTGTCTGTCTCGAACCCAGGACCTTGGAAACACTAGTCCGCATGACATACCACTAAGCCTTGACTGATATACAAGAACTTTGTGCTGAAAGCAATATATCATGAAATAGTAGGACTGAATGTAAAGGGAATATAAGAAGGCTATTACACAAAGCTTGTCCTGTATCTTTACTGGCAATTCTTGTGGATTTGTATAACATTAGTGTGAGAAGAGAAACAGCCATGCTAGTCGGTAGCTTGTAGGTAATAATGTGACAGTAGCACCTGGCAAACCACACACACTATCAGAGCAGGATAAACACTGCCATATTTGAACAGGTAAGAGGCCAGACCTCACAAATGGGACTGAATTACAGGGATGTCCCTAATTTGAAAACAAATGTTAACTGTGCCCCACTGACTCCCTGTGAAATGTACTAACAGTAGGCAGAAATGTGTTTTGTCCCACGTAATGGTAACTGTCAACTACTGAAAGTATACACTACTTGCATGTCAGAAATGGTGTATTCACAAGCACACCCAAATGTAGGTGTACAACCCACAAATATTGAAGGAGGTATCCAACTAATAACAGAAGGACAGTATAGCTGGTTACAAGCACTGCATGTGCCTGCTATCCATAACTGTTAGGACAAAGTAGAGGGTGCCACTACTGCTCAGGAGCAAAATAAAATACCCTTGTAGGTGGCAAGCCCCACACCCTGGCCAGACCAGACTGCATGCAGTACCACCAAACCACAACAAACATATAAGGAACTGCTGCTGAAAGAAATATAGCAATCATTACAAGGAGTGAATGTGAATGGAAAATAGGAAAGCCATAGAAACACATTCCAGTAAAGACACCTAGCAGGCCTCCAAGGAGAGAATGTAAAGGCTAAATAGTGAAGCCATAGCAACAAATTGCAAGAGCCACTGCAGTAAACCAGTTATTCCACAAGTCCCACAGGAAAGCACATACTCCCATTTAAACAGTATTAGTATTATTAGGTGTCAGTTAACATACACACTGAGAAGAATAAACTGGAGGAAGCAATAGTCAGGTGTCAGTACAACATGCATGTCAGTGCCTACAACACAGCCTGAGATATGAGAGACATACCAGCCTTTACGCTCACACAACAGTGTCCACAGCATACCAGCATGGTCCCCACCTTGAAAATCTGAAAGGGCTATGCCTACCTTACCTAACATTTTATAGCACTGACCTGAAATCACAGTGAGAACTGCAATTACCACACAGCAGGCTGCATGCAATTAGCAAATGCTGCCTAACAATTGGTGCAGAGGCCATCACATGCCCATCTGCATATACCTACAAAAGCAGCCTGTACTCCCAGTCCACACATGCAATACGTTCATTGCAACAGCCGGAGGGAGAGAGAGAGAGAGAGAGAGAGAGAAAGAAAGAAAACATAAATAAATAAAAACAAAGAAATAAAAAAAAAAATAAGAGACACAGACTGCTGAAACCACTACAGTGCAGAACAGCAGGCTACCAAGCAGCAAGCCATCAAAATTAGCAGTGTCTAAGAAAGGTAATGTAAACTAATAATGTAATAGTCTACATACTGTGAACCCTCCATATGTGTTTGCAGTCTGTATATAGATATATATGAGGATGTGCATAGGGCATGGGACATACTGCAACGGTTAGTGAAGGCTGGACATACATATGTATGTGAAGGATGCTATGTGCACATGACAATGTAGGTTGTAGTGCAACGTACAACGTAGGTTGTACAGTACTGAATGTTTAGCAGTATGTTAGTGTGTGTATTTGTATGTGTAAATAAAAAGGTATAAATATATATATTATATGTATATGTATGTATAATTATGTATGTATCTATATATAATGTGCATATATGTATACATAGATAGAGAGGGATGTAGAAATAGATAGACCCAGAATGATACCACAGTACAAAGACAAAATGATTGACCTCAACAATTGGCTAAGCTTCTGGTGTCAGTCTAAGGGGATCCAGCATCTGTCTGCCTGGGACGACATGACCGATTGCTGTGCCAGAGATGGCCTGCACCTGTTGCCCTCAGGATTCCAGATACTGGCTAAGACTCATGCCATCCCTATAGTGCCTTTGTCAGGCAAGGTTCAAATGACAAATACACCACTGTAAACGGTGACATCTGTGACAGCTGTGCAGTGACAGAGACCTGGTGCAAAGCTCCAGAGAGCACCCCTGCATTACCGGGCTTCAAGTCATACCACACCTGTTGGCCACCTAACCCAGAAGGAAGCACTAACGGCGGAGGCGTGTCCATATTCATTACGGATATCCACACCTCCAGGCTAGTTGCACAGCATAATGCATCTGAGGTATCCAACTGCAACTAACTCTGGGCAAGAACGCAATCCAAATCGTAGCTTGCTACAGACCCCCCACCATGCCCCAGGATTCACACCCCTCATGTCATGATACACTGGAAAGTATTGGGTACAACCCAACACCCTAATAATGGCCGAATTCACCTACCCCACCATTAACTGGAAAAACTACACCCGTACCAACTCTATTGCTCAACGTTTTCTATAATTCATAAATACCAACGCCTTGGATTAACATATTCACACCCCCACCAGGGGCAGCAATATCCCACACTTGGTCATCACCAACATGGGAAACTGGTGTTCCACACAAAAGGTCAATTCCTCGTTGGTGAGATCTGACCACAAGGTTATCAGCCTAGACATCCACATCCCACCCCCAGCCCCAATTAGGGGCACCATCATAATAAACATCTGAAATGCCAATGTCACACATCTTAAGACAGAAGTGGCAAATTGCATGACACCCATGCAGATGGACAATAGAGGTATGACTGCTGAATCCTACACAAATGCACTGTATAAGCACTTACACGAGTGCATGGATCATGCTATCCCTAATAGAACCAAGATGTTATCCCCCAGACAAAGGAAGCCAGTCTGGTGGTCCTGTGCCATAAACAAACTCTACATCAGAAGAAAGACACTGTTGCAAAAATAAGTAATTTCCCATGACTGGAGGAACTCCCTGGTCAACCTCAGTAAGAAGCTGAGATCCGTCATAAAATCCCCCAAAGCTAGTTACGAAAACAAAAGTGCCACTGACTCTAAAGACAACCACAAAGCATTCCATAGCTATGTCAAGAATCTAAATGGGAACACTCAGATCTGCTCTGAGGTACAGCATAATGGAACTAAATATACATAACCAACTGATATTGCCAACATCCTGGCAGATAGGTTCAGTGCTAACTTTACCCCCTCTCACCCCCTAGAGGGCCCATCTCTATACTGGAAGAATGCAAAGTCCCTATAATCACGACTGCACAGG